>NW_027640661.1:0-177452 GCF_949752795.1 Hyperoodon ampullatus | reverse complement strand
CCCAGGAAATATAAAAATGGTTCAAAAAATTGTGGTACTTACGTACGATGGAATATCCCTCAGCCATGAAATCAATGTCATAAGACCAGTAGCAGCAAAATGGGTGGATTCAGGTACGATGATTCTAAGTGAAATAAGTCACACAGAAAAAGAAACTTATCATAAGATATCACTTATGAAGATCCTGTAAACATGGCTACACTTGAACTGAGTTAGGAAAGAGAACAGTGTCTCACATTTAGAAAACACTCTTATACCTGCTTAAGGGGGAAGGAGAGGTGGGGTGATGCATAAAACCAGAGTTTGATATAAGCACAGGTACCATTCCAAAAACCAACTATGGAATAGACAAGACCTACACCTTCCTCAGTGAAAGGGACTCAAAACCCCATATTTCCCGCAGAGGAATATATCTGACTTGTAAGAATCTTAAAACCTATGTATTGATATGTCTCCGTAAGGGAATCAAGTGTGTCTAGACTGGCATAAACATGGCAGCGAGAATCAGCTCAAACCCACTATAAAAATGAATTTCAAAAACAAAACAAAAAAACTGGGAAATTCTTTACAATTCCTTCAGGGTCTCTGATGAAACCTGGAATGACCCTATCTACAACAACAGCTGGATGTGGCATAAGGCTGGACACTTGGGACTGAAAGGATTGGTGAGATTGGGTGAACAAATGCAGAACCTTTAAAGCAATAATGCAATGCACACATTCCATGGGTCCCAACTCTCGAGGTTGAAGGGAATATTACTACAGTTATAACATGTACGGGAAACCTAGAGAACGGACACACTGTGAACACGAAAGGTTTCTAAAACTCAACGAATAGTCCCTCTCCTGGTGCTCCGGTTTGAATTTCCATCTGCTTTACTATCAACATCCCAACTTGGAGAGACAGCCCCTTTAACCTCCTGGTTCGCACAGGTTGCCAATCTGGCAGAGGATGAAAGGGAAG
Source organism: Hyperoodon ampullatus (assembly GCF_949752795.1). Taxonomy (NCBI): domain Eukaryota; kingdom Metazoa; phylum Chordata; class Mammalia; order Artiodactyla; family Ziphiidae; genus Hyperoodon; species Hyperoodon ampullatus. The sequence continues at coordinate 176,489 of NW_027640661.1, read as the reverse complement.
AGGGAGAACCAATGAGAGAGTAGCTCTTAGGCATTTGGACGGGCACATATCACTGTAATTTCCCGGCAGGAAGAAGAATTAACCAAAGTCTCAGCCCCCCCACCGGGAACCAGTATAGGTCCTGAACCAAAATTTTGGACTTGCGGTCAGCTCACCTAAAACGAGTTGAAAAATGGAGCTCAGGGGCACAGCAATTCACAAACTGGCTGAGTAATAAAGGACAACTATCGTCCCAAAATCTGTTGAGGGAAGGCAACGAGGCGGACTTGAAAGCGAGGCAGAATAGCAGGAAACAGATTTCAAGAGGTACGTTGGAATCGCCTTTAAAGCACAGGAAGAGGGGCACAACTTCGACAATGATGCACTTGGCCAAAAAGGGCGTATGCGTTTTCTCCTGAATATATTCAGGAGAAAACTCATACGCCTTTTTTGGCCAAGCAAGCAAGCGGGCAATGCAAATTTGCACTACAAAGATGTATCACTTCCCAGCGGTTAAAAGGGACATCCACAAAATGTGTAAAAACCGGAAAGGCAAGACGGGCCCTGGAGAACAGGGAGCCTTGTTATGCTGATGGGCGGGATGTAAATTGCCAACTGCCTCTCTGGAGGAGTGCATTGTGTTCCCTAAAACAAGTAAACAACAGAGCTACAGAGCCAAGGGCACTTCCAGTCTAGGGAATATACCTTGGGAAAACTGAAAATCAAAAAGACACAGCCATCCCAAAATTTAGGGCTGCACTGCTTACAAGGACCTCAACTTGGGTACACCTTAAATATCCCAGGAAATATAAAAATGGTTCAAAAAATTGTGGTACTTACGTACGATGGAATATCCCTCAGCCATGAAATCAATGTCATAAGACCAGTAGCAGCAAAATGGGTGGATTCAGGTACGATGATTCTAAGTGAAATAAGTCACACAGAAAAAGAAACTTATCATAAGATATCACTTATGAAGATCCTGTAAACATGGCTACACTTGAACTGAGTTAGGAAAGAGAACAGTGTCTCACATTTAGAAAACACTCTTATACCTGCTTAAGGGGGAAGGAGAGGTGGGGTGATGCATAAAACCAGAGTTTGATATAAGCACAGGTACCATTCCAAAAACCAACTATGGAATAGACAAGACCTACACCTTCCTCAGTGAAAGGGACTCAAAACCCCATATTTCCCGCAGAGGAATATATCTGACTAATAAGAATCTTAAAACCTATGTATTGATATGTCTCCGTAAGGGAATCAAGTGTGTCTAGACTGGCATAAACATGGCAGCGAGAATCAGCTCAAACCCACTATAAAAAGGAATTTCAAAAACAAAACAAAAAAACTGGGAAATTCTTTACAATTCCTTCAGGGTCTCTGATGAAACCTGGAATGACCCTATCTACAACGACAGCTGGTTGTGGCATAATGCTGGACACTTAGACTGAAAGGATTGGTGAGATTGGGTGAACAAATGCAGAACCTTTAAAGCAATAATGCAATGCACCCATTCCATGGGTCCCAACTCTCGAGGTTGAAGGGAATATTACTACAGTTATAACATGTACGGGAAACCTAGAGAACGGACACACTGTGAATACGAAAGGTTTCTAAAACTCAACGAATAGTCCCTCTCCTGGTGCTCCGCTTTGACTTTCCATCTGCTTTACTATCAACATCCCAACTTGGAGAGACAGCCCCTTTAACCTCCTGGTTCGCACAGGTTGCCAATCTGGCAGAGGATGAAAGGGAAGAGGGAGAACCAATGAGAGAGTAGCTCTTAGGCATTTGGACGGGCACATATCACTGTAATTTCCCGGCAGGAAGAAGAATTAACCAAAGTCTCAGCCCCCCACCGGGAACCAGTATAGGTCCTGAACCAAAATTTTGGACTTGCGGTCAGCTCACTTAAAACGAGTTGAAAAATGGAGCTCAGGGGCACAGCAATTCACAAACTGGCCCAGTAATAAAGGACAACTATCGTCCCAAAATCTGTTGAGGGAAGGCAACGAGGCGGACTTGAAAGCGAGGCAGAATAGCAGGAAACAGATTTCAAGAGGTACGTTGGAATCGCCTTTAAAGCACAGGAAGAGGGGCACAACTTCGACAATGATGCACTTGGCCAAAAAGGGCATATGCGTTTTCTCCTGAAAATATTCAGGAGAAAACGCATACGCCCTTTTTGGCGAAGCAAGCAAGCGGGCAATGCAAATCTGCACTACAAAGAAGTATCACTTCCCACTGGTCAAAAGGGACATCCACAAAATGTGTAAAAACCGGAAAGGCAAGACAGGCCCTGGAGAACAGGGAGCCTTGTTATGCTGATGGGCGGGATGTAAATTTCCAACTGCCTCTCTGGAGGAGTGCATTGTGTTCCCTAAAAAAAGTAAACAACAGAGCTACAGAGCCAAGGGCACTTCCATTCTACGGAATATACCTTGGGAAAACTGAAAACCAAAAAGACACAGCCACCCCAAAATTTAGGGCTGCACTGCTTACAAGGACCTCAACTTGGGTACACCTTAAATATCCCAGGAAATATAAAAATGCTTCAAAAAATTGTGGTACTTACGTACGATGGAATATCCCTCAGCCATGAAATCAATGTCATAAGACCAGTAGCAGCAAAATGGGTGGATTCAGGTACGATGATTCTAAGTGAAATAAGTCACACAGAAAAAGAAACTTATCATAAGATATCACTTATGAAGATACTGTAAACATGGCTACACTTGAACTGAGTTAGGACAGAGAACAGTGTCTCACATTTAGAAAACACTCTTATGCCTGCTTAAGGGGGAAGGAGAGGTGGGGTGATGCATAAAACCAGAGTTTGATATAAGCACAGGTACCATTCCAAAAACCAACTATGGAATAGACAAGACCTACACCTTCCTCAGTGAAAGGGACTCAAAACCCCATATTTCCCGCAGAGGAATATATCTGACTAGTAAGAATCTTAAAACCTATGTATTGATAAGTCTCCGTAAGGGAATCAAGTGTGTCTAGACTGGCATAAATATGGCAGCGAGAATCAGCTGAAACCCACTATTAAAAGGAATTTCAAAAATAAAACAAAAAAAACTGGGAAATTCTTTACAATTCCTTCAGGGTCTCTGATGAAACCTGGAATGACCCTATCTACAACGACAGCTGGATGTGGCATAAGGCTGGACACTTGGGACTGAGAGGATTGGTGAGATTGGGTGAACAAATGCAGAAACTTTAAAGCAATAATGCATGGCACCCATTCCATGGGTCCCAACTCTCCAGGTTGAAGGGAATATTACTACAGTTATAACATGTACGGGAAACCTAGAGAACGGACACACTGTGAATACGAAAGGTTTCTAAAACTCAACGAATAGTCCCTCTCCTGGTGCTCCGGTTTGATTTTCCATCTGCTTTACTATCAACCTCCCATCTTGGAGAGACAGCCCCTTTAACCTCCTGGTTCGCACAGGTTGCCAAATTGGCAGAGGATGAAAGGGAAGAGGGAGAACCAATGAGAGAGTAGCTGTTAGGCATTTGGATGGGCACATATCACTGTAATTTCCCGGCAGGAAGAAGAATTAACCAAAGTCTCAGCCCCCCACCGGGAACCAGTATAGGTCCTGAACCAAAATTTTGGACTTGCGGTCAGCTCACCTAAAACGAGTTGAAAAATGGAGCTCAGGGGCACAGCAATTCACAAACTGGCCCAGTAATAAAGGACAACTATCGTCCCAAAATCTGTTGAGGGAAGGCAACGAGGCGGACTTGAAAGCGAGGCAGAATAGCAGGAAACAGATTTCAAGAGGTACGTTGGAATCGCCTTTAAAGCACAGGAAGAGGGGCACAACTTCGACAATGATGCACTTGGCCAAAAAGGGCGTATGCGTTTTCTCCTGAATATATTCAGGAGAAAACTCATATGCCTTTTTTGGCCAAGCAATCAAGCGGCCAATGCAAATTTGCACTACAAAGATGTATCACTTCCCACCGGTTAAAAGGGACATCCACAAAATGTGTAAAAACCGGAAAGGCAAGACGGGCCCTGGAGAACAGGGAGCCTTGTTATGCTGATGGGCGGGATGTAAATTGCCAACTGCCTCTCTGGAGGAGTGCATTGTGTTCCCTAAAACAAGTAAACAACAGAGCTACAGAGCCAAGGGCACTTCCAGTCTAGGGAATACACCTTGGGAAAACTGAAAATCAAAAAGACACAGCCATCCCAAAATTTAGGGCTGCACTGCTTACAAGGACCTCAACTTGGGTACACCTTAAATATCCCAGGAAATATAAAAATGGTTCAAAAAATTGTGGTACTTACGTACGATGGAATATCCCTCAGCCATGAAATCAATGTCATAAGACCAGTAGCAGCAAAATGGGTGGATTCAGGTACGATGATTCTAAGTGAAATAAGTCACACAGAAAAAGAAACTTATCATAAGATATCACTTATGAAGATCCTGTAAACATGGCTACACTTGAACTGAGTTAGGAAAGAGAACAGTGTCTCACCTTTAGAAAACACTCTTATACCTGCTTAAGGGGGAAGGAGAGGTGGGATGATGCATAAAACCAGAGTTTGATATAAGCACAGGTACCATTCCAAAAACCAACTATGGAATAGACAAGACCTACACCTTCCTCAGTGAAAGGGACTCAAAACCCCATATTTCCCGCAGAGGAATATATCTGACTAGTAAGAATCTTAAAACGTATGTATTGATATGTCTCCATAAGGGAATCAAGTGTGTCTAGACTGGCATAAACATGGCAGCGAGAATCAGCTCAAACCCACTATAAAAAGGAATTTCAAAAACAAAACAAAAAACCTGGGAATTTCTTTACAATTCCTTCAGGGTCTCTGATGAAACCTGGAATGACCCTATCTACAATGACAGCTGGATGTGGCATAAGGCTGGACACTTGGGACTGAAAGGATTGGTGAGATTGGGTGAACAAATGCAGAACCTTTAAAGCAATAATTCAATGCCCCCATTCCATGGGTCCCAACTCTCGAGGTTGAAGGGAATATTACTACAGTTGTATCATGTACGGGAAACCTAGAGAACGGACACACTGTGAATACGAAAGGTTTCTAAAACTCAACGAATAGTCCCTCTCCTGGTGCTCCAGTTTGACTTTCCATCTGCTTTACTATCAACCTCCCAACTTGGAGAGACAGGCCCTTTAACCTCCTGGTTCGCACAGGTTGCCAATATGGCAGAGGATGAAAGGGAAGAGGGAGAACCAATGAGAGAGTAGCTGTTAGGCATTTGGGCGGGCACATATCACTGTAATTTCCCAGCAGGAAGAAGAATTAACCAAAGTCTCAGCCCCCCACCGGGAACCAGTATAGGTCCTGAACCAAAATTTTGGACTTGCGGTCAGCTCACCTAAAACGATTTGAAAAATGGAGCTCAGGGGCACAGCAATTCACAAACTGGCTGAGTAATAAAGGACAACTATCATCCAAAAATCTGTTGAGGGAAGGCAACGAGGCAGACTTGAAAGCGAGGCAGAATAGCATGAAACAGATTTCAAGAGGTACGTTGGAATTGCCTTTAAAGCACAGGAAGAGGGGCCCAACTTCGACAATGATGCACTTGGCCAAAAAGGGCGTATGCGTTTTCTCCTGAATATATTCAGGAGAAAACGCATACGCCCTTTTTGGCCAAGCAAGCAAGCGGGCAATGCAAATCTGCACTACAAAGAAGTATCACTTCCCACCGGTCAAAAGGGACATCCACAAAATGTGTAAAAACCGGAAAGGCAAGACAGGCCCTGGAGAACAGGGAGCCTTGTTATGCTGATGGGCGGGATGTAAATTTCCCACTGCCTCTCTGGAGGAGTGCATTGTGTTCCCTAAAAAATGTAAACAACAGAGCTACAGAGCCAAGGGTACTTCCATACTACGGAATATACCTTGGGAAAACTGAAAATCAAAAAGACACAGCCACCCCAAAATTTAGGGCTGCACTGCTTACAAGGACCTCAACTTGGGTACACCTTAAATATCCCAGGAAATATAAAAATGGTTCAAAATATTGTGGTACTTACGTACGATGGAATATCCCTCAGCCATGAAATCAATGTCATAAGACCAGTAGCAGCAAAATGGGTGGATTCAGGTACGATGATTCTAAGTGAAATAAGTCACACAGAAAAAGAAACTTATCATAAGATATCACTTATGAATATCCTGTAAACATGGCTACACTTGAACTGAGTTAAGAAAGAGAACAGTGTCTCACATTTAGAAAACACTCTTATGCCTGCTTAAGGGGGAAGGAGAGGTGGGGTGATGCATAAAACCAGAGTTTGATATAAGCACAGGTACCATTCCAAAAACCAACTATGGAATAGCCAAGACCTACACCTTCCTCAGTGAAAGGGACTCAAAACCCCATATTTCCCGCAGAGGAATATATCTGACTAGTAAGAATCTTAAAACCTATGTATTGATATGTCTCCGTAAGGGAATCAAGTGTGTCTAGACTGGCATAAACATGGCAGCGAGAATCAGCTCAAACCCAATATAAAAAGGAATTTCAAAAACAAAACAAAAAAACTGGGAAATTCTTTACAATTCCTTCAGGGTCTCTGATGAAACCTGGAATGACCCTATCTACAACGACAGCTGGATGTGGCATAAGGCTGGACACTTGGGACTGAGAGGATTGGTGAGATTGGGTGAACAAATGCAGAAACTTTAAAGCAATAATGCATGGCACCCATTCCATGGGTCCCAACTCTCCAGGTTGAAGGGAATATTACTACAGTTATAACATGTACGGGAAACCTAGAGAACGGACACACTGTGAATACGAAAGGTTTCTAAAACTCAACGAATAGTCCCTCTCTTGGTGCTCCGGTTTGACTTTCCATCTGCTTTACTATCAACCTCCCATCTTGGAGAGACAGCCCCTTTAACCTCCTGGTTCGCACAGGTTGCCAATTTGGCAGAGGATGAAAGGGAAGAGGGAGAACCAATGAGAGAGTAGCTGTTAGGCATTTGGGCGGGCACATATCACTGTAATTTCCCGGCAGGAAGAAGAATTAACCAAAGTCTCAGCCCCCCACCGGGAACCAGTATAGGTCCTGAACCAAAATTTTGGACTTGCGGTCAGCTCACCTAAAACGAGTTGAAAAATGGAGCTCAGGGGCACAGCAATTCACAAACTGGCTGAGTAATAAAGGACAACTATCGTCCCAAAATCTGTTGAGGGAAGGCAACGAGGCGGACTTGAAAGCGAGGCAGAATAGCAGGAAACAGATTTCAAGAGGTACGTTGGAATTGCCTTTAAAGCACAGGAAGAGGGGCACAACTTCGACAATGATGCACTTGGCCAAAAAGGGCGTATGCGTTTTCTCCTGAATATATTCAGGAGAAAACTCATACGCATTTTTGGCCAAGCAATCAAGCGGCCAATGCAAATTTGCACTACAAAGATGTATCACTTCCCAGCGGTTAAAAGGGACATCCACAAAATGTGTAAAAACTGGAAAGGCAAGACGGGCCCTGGAGAACAGGGAGCCTTGTTATGCTGATGGGCGGGATGTAAATTGCCAACTGCCTCTCTGGAGGAGTGCATTGTGTTACCTAAAACAAGTAAACAACAGAGCTACAGAGCCAAGGGCACTTCCAGTCTAGGGAATATACCTTGGGAAAACTGAAAATCAAAAAGACACAGCCATCCCAAAATTTAGGGCTGCACTGCTTACAAGGACCTCAACTTGGGTACACCTTAAATATCCCAGGAAATATAAAAATGGTTCAAAAAATTGTGGTACTGACGTACGATGGAATATCCCTCAGCCATGAAATCAATGTCATAAGACCAGTAGCAGCAAAATGGGTGGATTCAGGTACGATGATTCTAAGTGAAATAAGTCACAGAGAAAAAGAAACTTATCATAAGATATCACTTATGAAGATCCTGTAAACATGGCTACACTTGAACTGAGTTAGGAAAGAGAACAGTGTCTCACATTTAGAAAACACTCTTATGCCTGCTTAAGGGGGAAGGAGAGGTGGGGTGATGCATAAAACCAGAGTTTGATATAAGCACAGGTACCATTCCAAAAACCAACTATGGAATAGACAAGACCTACACCTTCCTCAGTGAAAGGGACTCAAAATCCCATATTTCCCGCAGAGGAATATATCTGACTAGTAAGAATCTTAAAACCTATGTATTGATATGTCTCCGTAAGGGAATCAAGTGTGTCTAGACTGGCATAAACATGGCAGCGAGAATCAGCTCAAACCCACTATAAAAAGGAATTTCAAAAACAAAACAAAAAAACTGGGAAATTCTTTACAATTCCTTCAGGGTCTCTGATGAAACCTGGAATGACCCTATCTACAACGACAGCTGGATGTGGCATAAGGCTGGACACTTGGGACTGAAAGGATTGGTGAGATTGGGTGAACAAATGCAGAACCTTTAAAGCAATAATGCAATGCACCCATTCCATGGGTCCCAACTCTCGAGGTTGAAGGGAATATTACTACAGTTATAACATGTACGGGAAACCTAGAGAACGGACACACTGTGAATACGAAAGGTTTCTAAAACTCAACGAATAGTCCCTCTCCTGGTGCTCCGGTTTGACTTTCCATCTGCTTTACTATCAACATCCCAACTTGGAGAGACAGCCCCTTTAACCTCCTGGTTCGCACAGGTTGCCAATCTGGCAGAGGATGAAAGGGAAGAGGGAGAACCAATGAGAGAGTAGCTCTTAGGCATTTGGGCGGGCACATATCACTGTAATTTCCCGGCAGGAAGAAGAATTAACCAAAGTCTCAGCCCCCCACCGGGAACCAGTATAGGTCCTGAACCAAAATTTTGGACTTGCGGTCAGCTCACCTAAAACGAGTTGAAAAATGGAGCTCAGGGGCACAGCAATTCACAAACTGGCTGAGTAATAAAGGACAACTATCGTCCCAAAATCTGTTGAGGGAAGGCAACGAGGCGGATTTGAAAGCGAGGCAGAATAGCAGGAAACAGATTTCAAGAGGTACGTTGGAATCACCTTTAAAGCACAGGAAGAGGGGCACAACTTCGACAATGATGCACTTGGCCAAAAAGGGCGTATGCGTTTTCTCCTGAATATATTCAGGAGAAAACGCATACGCCTTTTTTGGCCAAGCAATCAAGCGGCCAATGCAAATTTGCACTACAAAGATGTATCACTTCCCAGCGGTTAAAAGGGACATCCACAAAATGTGTAAAAACCGGAAAGGCAAGACGGGCCCTGGAGAACAGGGAGCCTTGTTATGCTGATGGGCGGGATGTAAATTGCCAACTGCCTCTCTGGAGGAGTGCATTGTGTTACCTAAAACAAGTAAACAACAGAGCTACAGAGCCAAGGGCACTTCCAGTCTAGGGAATATACCTTGGGAAAACTGAAAATCAAAAAGACACAGCCATCCCAAAATTTAGGGCTGCACTGCTTACAAGGACCTCAACTTGGGTACACCTTAAATATCCCAGGAAATATAAAAATGGTTCAAAAAATTGTGGTACTTACGTACGATGGAATATCCCTCAGCCATGAAATCAATGTCATAAGACCAGTAGCAGCAAAATGGGTGGATTCAGGTACGATGATTCTAAGTGAAATAAGTCACAGAGAAAAAGAAAGTTATCATAAGATATCACTTATGAAGATCCTGTAAACATGGCTACACTTGAACTGAGTTAGGAAAGAGAACAGTGTCTCACATTTAGAAAACACTCTTATGCCTGCTTAAGGGGGAAGGAGAGGTGGGGTGATGCATAAAACCAGAGTTTGATATAAGCACAGGTACCATTCCAAAAACCAACTATGGAATAGACAAGACCTACACCTTCCTCAGTGAAACAGACTCAAAATCCCATATTTCCCGCAGAGGAATATATCTGACTAGTAAGAATCTTAAAACCTATGTATTGATATGTCTCCGTAAGGGAATCAAGTGTGTCTAGACTGGCATAAACATGGCAGCGAGAATCAGCTCAAACCCACTATAAAAAGGAATTTCAAAAACAAAACAAAAAAACTGGGAAATTCTTTACAATTCCTTCAGGGTCTCTGATGAAACCTGGAATGACCCTATCTACAACGACAGCTGGATGTGGCATAAGGCTGGACACTTGGGACTGAAAGGATTGGTGAGATTGGGTGAACAAATGCAGAACCTTTAAAGCAATAATGCAATGCACCCATTCCATGGGTCCCAACTCTCGAGGTTGAAGGGAATATTACTACAGTTATAACATGTACGGGAAACCTAGAGAACGGACACACTGTGAATACGAAAGGTTTCTAAAACTCAACGAATAGTCCCTCTCCTGGTGCTCCGGTTTGACTTTCCATCTGCTTTACTATCAACATCCCAACTTGGAGAGACAGCCCCTTTAACCTCCTGGTTCGCACAGGTTGCCAATCTGGCAGAGGATGAAAGGGAAGAGGGAGAACCAATGAGAGAGTAGCTCTTAGGCATTTGGACGGGCACATATCACTGTAATTTCCCGGCAGGAAGAAGAATTAACCAAAGTCTCAGCCCCCCACCGGGAACCAGTATAGGTCCTGAACCAAAATTTTGGACTTGCGGTCAGCTCACCTAAAACGAGTTGAAAAATGGAGCTCAGGGGCACAGCAATTCACAAACTGGCTGAGTAATAAAGGACAACTATCGTCCAAAAATCTGTTGAGGGAAGGCAACGAGGCGGACTTGAAAGCGAGGCAGAATAGCAGGAAACAGATTTCAAGAGGTACGTTGGAATTGCCTTTAAAGCACAGGAAGAGGGGCACAACTTCGACAATGATGCACTTGGCCAAAAAGGGCGTATGCGTTTTCTCCTGAATATATTCAGGAGAAAACGCATACGCCCTTTTTGGCGAAGCAAGCAAGCGGGAAATGCAAATCTGCACTACAAAGAAGTATCACTTCCCACCGGTCAAAAGGGACATCCACAAAATGTGTAAAAACCGGAAAGGCAAGACAGGCCCTGGAGAACAGGGAGCCTTGTTATGCTGATGGGCGGGATGTAAATTTCCAACTGCCTCTCTGGAGGAGTGCATTGTGTTCCCTAAAAAAAGTAAACAACAGAGCTACAGAGCCAAGGGTACTTCCATACTACGGAATATACCTTGGGAAAACTGAAAATCAAAAAGACACAGCCACCCCAAAATTTAGGGCTGCACTGCTTACAAGGACCTCAACTTGGGTACACCTTAAATATCCCAGGAAATATAAAAATGGTTCAAAAAATTGTGGTACTTACGTACGATGGAATATCCCTCAGCCATGAAATCAATGTCATAAGACCAGTAGCAGCAAAATGGGTGGATTCAGGTACGATGATTCTAAGTGAAATAAGTCACACAGAAAAAGAAACTTATCATAAGATATCACTTATGAAGATCCTGTAAACATGGCTACACTTGAACTGAGTTAGGACAGAGAACAGTGTCTCACATTTAGAAAACACTCTTATGCCTGCTTAAGGGGGAAGGAGAGGTGGGGTGATGCATAAAACCAGAGTTTGATATAAGCACAGGTACCATTCCAAAAACCAACTATGGAATAGACAAGACCCACACCTTCCTCAGTGAAAGGGACTCAAAACCCCATATTTCCCGCAGAGGAATATATCTGACTAGTAAGAATCTTAAAACCTGTGTATTGATAAGTCTCCGTAAGGGAATCAAGTGTGTCTAGACTGGCATAAATATGGCAGCGAGAATCAGCTGAAACCCACTATTAAAAGGAATTTCAAAAATAAAACAAAAAAAACTGGGAAATTCTTTACAATTCCTTCAGGGTCTCTGATGAAACCTGGAATGACCCTATCTACAATGACAGCTGGATGTGGCATAAGGCTGGACACTTGGGACTGAGAGGATTGGTGAGATTGGGTGAGCAAATGCAGACCCTTTAAAGCAATAATGCATGGCACACATTCCATGGGTCCCAACTCTCCAGGTTGAAGGGAATATTACTACAGATATAACATGTACAGGAATCCTATTAAACGGACACACTGTGAATACGAAAGGTTTCTAAAACTCAACGAATAGTCCCTCTCCTGGTGCTCCGGTTTGACTTTCCATCTGCTTCACTATCAACCTCCCAACTTGGAGAGACAGCCCCTTTAACCTCCTGGTTCGCACAGGTTGCCAATTTGGCAGAGGATGAAAGGGAAGAGGGAGAACCAATGAGAGAGTAGCTGATAGGCATTTGGACGGGCATATATCACTGTAATTTCCCAGCAGGAAGAAGAATTAACCAAAGTCTCAGCCCCCCACCGGGAACCAGTATAGGTCCTGAACCAAAATTTTGGACTTGCGGTCAGCTCACCAAAAACGAGTTGAAAAATGGAGCTCAGGGGCACAGCAATTCACAAACTGGCCGAGTAATAAAGGACAACTATCGTCCAAAAATCTGTTGAGGGAAGGCAACGAGGCGGACTTGAAAGCGAGGCAGAATAGCAGGAAACAGATTTCAAGAGGTACGTTGGAATCCCCTTTAAAGCACAGGAAGAGGGGCACAACTTCGACAATGATGCACTTGGCCAAAAAGGGCGTATGCGTTTTCTCCTGAATATATTCAGGAGAAAACTCATACGCCTTTTTTGGCCAAGCAAGCAAGCGGGCAATGCAAATTTGCACTACAAAGATGTATCACTTCCCACCAGTTAAAAGGGACATCCACAAAATGTGTAAAAACCGGAAAGGCAAGACGGGCCCTGGAGAACAGGGAGCCTTGTTATGCTGATGGGCGGGATGTAAATTGCCAACTGCCTCTCTGGAGGAGTGCATTGTGTTCCCTAAAAGAAGTAAACAACAGAGCTACAGAGCCAAGGGCACTTCCAGTCTAGGGAATATACCTTGGGAAAACTGAAAATCAAAAACACACAGCCATCCCAAAATTTAGGGCTGCACTGCTTACAAGGACCTCAACTTGGGTACACCTTAAATATCCCAGGAAATATAAAAATGGTTCAAAAAATTGTGGTACTTACGTACGATGGAATATCCCTCAGCCATGAAATCAATGTCATAAGACCAGTAGCAGCAAAATGGGTGGATTCAGGTACGATGATTCTAAGTGAAATAAGTCACACAGAAAAAGAAACTTATCATAAGATATCACTTATGAAGATCCTGTAAACATGGCTACACTTGAACTGAGTTAGGAAAGAGAACAGTGTCTCACATTTAGAAAACACTCTTATACCTGCTTAAGGGGGAAGGAGAGGTGGGGTGATGCATAAAAGCAGAGTTTGATATAAGCACAGGTACCATTCCAAAAACCAACTATGGAATAGACAAGACCTACACCTTCCTCAGTGAAAGGGACTCAAAACCCCATATTTCCCGCAGAGGAATATATCTGACTAGTAAGAATCTTAAAACCTATGTATTGATATGTCTCCGTAAGGGAATCAAGTGTGTCTAGACTGGCATAAACATGGCAGCGAGAATCAGCTCAAACCCACTATAAAAAGGAATTTCAAAAACAAAACAAAAAAACTGGGAAATTCTTTACAATTCCTTCAGGGTCTCTGATGAAACCTGGAATGACCCTATCTACAACGACAGCTGGATGTGGCATAAGGCTGGACACTTGGGACTGAAAGGATTGGTGAGATTGGGTGAACAAATGCAGAACCTTTAAAGCAATAATGCAATGCACCCATTCCATGGGTCCCAACTCTCGAGGTTGAAGGGAATATTACTACAGTTATAACATGTACGGGAAACCTAGAGAACGGACACACTGTGAATACGAAAGGTTTCTAAAACTCAACGAATAGTCCCTCTCCTGGTGCTCCGGTTTGACTTTCCATCTGCTTTACTATCAACATCCCAACTTGGAGAGACAGCCCCTTTAACCTCCTGGTTCTCACAGGTTGCCAATCTGGCAGAGGATGAAAGGGAAGAGGGAGAACCAATGAGAGAGTAGCTCTTAGGCATTTGGACGGGCACATATCACTGTAATTTCCCGGCAGGAAGAAGAATTAACCAAAGTCTCAGCCCCCCACCGGGAACCAGTATAGGTCCTGAACCAAAATTTTGGACTTGCGGTCAGCTCACCTAAAACGAGTTGAAAAATGGAGCTCAGGGGCACAGCAATTCACACACTGGCTGAGTAATAAAGGACAACTATCGTCCAAAAATCTGTTGAGGGAAGGCAACGAGGCGGACTTGAAAGCGAGGCAGAATAGCAGGAAACAGATTTCAAGAGGTACGTTGGAATTGCCTTTAAAGCACAGGAAGAGGGGCACAACTTCGACAATGATGCACTTGGCCAAAAAGGGCGTATGCGTTTTCTCCTGAATATATTCAGGAGAAAACGCATACGCCCTTTTTGGCGAAGCAAGCAAGCGGGAAATGCAAATCTGCACTACAAAGAAGTATCACTTCCCACCGGTCAAAAGGGACATCCACAAAATGTGTAAAAACCGGAAAGGCAAGACAGGCCCTGGAGAACAGGGAGCCTTGTTATGCTGATGGGCGGGATGTAAATTTCCAACTGCCTCTCTGGAGGAGTGCATTGTGTTCCCTAAAAAAAGTAAACAACAGAGCTACAGAGCCAAGGGTACTTCCATACTACGGAATATACCTTGGGAAAACTGAAAATCAAAAAGACACAGCCACCCCAAAATTTAGGGCTGCACTGCTTACAAGGACCTCAACTTGGGTACACCTTAAATATCCCAGGAAATATAAAAATGGTTCAAAAAATTGTGGTACTTACGTACGATGGAATATCCCTCAGCCATGAAATCAATGTCATAAGACCAGTAGCAGCAAAATGGGTGGATTCAGGTACGATGATTCTAAGTGAAATAAGTCACACAGAAAAAGAAACTTATCATAAGATATCACTTATGAAGATCCTGTAAACATGGCTACACTTGAACTGAGTTAGGACAGAGAACAGTGTCTCACATTTAGAAAACACTCTTATGCCTGCTTAAGGGGGAAGGAGAGGTGGGGTGATGCATAAAACCAGAGTTTGATATAAGTACAGGTACCATTCCAAAAACCAACTATGGAATAGACAAGACCTACACCTTCCTCAGTGAAAGGGACTCAAAACCCCATATTTCCCGCAGAGGAATATATCTGACTAGTAAGAATCTTAAAACCTATGTATTGATAAGTCTCCGTAAGGGAATCAAGTGTGTCTAGACTGGCATAAATATGGCAGCGAGAATCAGCTGAAACCCACTATTAAAAGGAATTTCAAAAATAAAACAAAAAAAAATGGGAAATTCTTTACAATTCCTTCAGGGTCTCTGATGAAACCTGGAATGACCCTATCTACAATGACAGCTGGATGTGGCATAAGGCTGGACACTTGGGACTGAGAGGATTGGTGAGATTGGGTGAGCAAATGCAGACCCTTTAAAGCAATAATGCATGGCACACATTCCATGGGTCCCAACTCTCCAGGTTGAAGGGAATATTACTACAGATATAACATGTACAGGAATCCTATTAAATGGACACACTGTGAATACGAAAGGTTTCTAAAACTCAACGAATAGTCCCTCTCCTGGTGCTCCGGTTTGACTTTCCATCTGCTTCACTATCAACCTCCCAACTTGGAGAGACAGCCCCTTTAACCTCCTGGTTCGCACAGGTTGCCAATTTGGCAGAGGATGAAAGGAAAGAGGGAGAACCAATGAGAGAGTAGCTGATAGGCATTTGGACGGGCACATATCACTGTAATTTCCCTGCAGGAAGAAGAATTAACCAAAGTCTCAGCCCCCCACCGGGAACCAGTATAGGTCCTGAACCAAAATTTTGGACTTGCGGTCAGCTCACCAAAAACGAGTTGAAAAATGGAGCTCAGGGGCACAGCAATTCACAAACTGGCCGAGTAATAAAGGACAACTATCGTCCAAAAATCTGTTGAGGGAAGGCAACGAGGCGGACTTGAAAGCGAGGCAGAATAGCAGGAAACAGATTTCAAGAGGTACGTTGGAATCCCCTTTAAAGCACAGGAAGAGGGGCACAACTTCGACAATGATGCACTTGGCCAAAAAGGGCGTATGCGTTTTCTCCTGAATATATTCAGGAGAAAACTCATACGCCTTTTTTGGCCAAGCAAGCAAGCGGGCAATGCAAATTTGCACTACAAAGATGTATCACTTCCCACCAGTTAAAAGGGACATCCACAAAATGTGTAAAAACCGGAAAGGCAAGACGGGCCCTGGAGAACAGGGAGCCTTGTTATGCTGATGGGCGGGATGTAAATTGCCAACTGCCTCTCTGGAGGAGTGCATTGTGTTCCCTAAAAGAAGTAAACAACAGAGCTACAGAGCCAAGGGCACTTCCAGTCTAGGGAATATACCTTGGGAAAACTGAAAATCAAAAACACACAGCCATCCCAAAATTTAGGGCTGCACTGCTTACAAGGACCTCAACTTGGGTACACATTAAATATCCCAGGAAATATAAAAATGGTTCAAAAAATTGTGGTACTTACGTACGATGGAATATCCCTCAGCCATGAAATCAATGTCATAAGACCAGTAGCAGCAAAATGGGTGGATTCAGGTACGATGATTCTAAGTGAAATAAGTCACACAGAAAAAGAAACTTATCATAAGATATCACTTATGAAGATCCTGTAAACATGGCTACACTTGAACTGAGTTAGGAAAGAGAACAGTGTCTCACATTTAGAAAACACTCTTATACCTGCTTAAGGGGGAAGGAGAGGTGGGGTGATGCATAAAACCAGAGTTTGATATAAGCACAGGTACCATTCCAAAAACCAACTATGGAATAGACAAGACCTACACCTTCCTCAGTGAAAGGGACTCAAAACCCCATATTTCCCGCAGAGGAATATATCTGACTAGTAAGAATCTTAAAACCTATGTATTGATATGTCTCCGTAAGGGAATCAAGTGTGTCTAGACTGGCATAAACATGGCAGCGAGAATCAGCTCAAACCCACTATAAAAAGGAATTTCAAAAACAAAACAAAAAAACTGGGAAATTCTTTACAATTCCTTCAGGGTCTCTGATGAAACCTGGAATGACCCTATCTACAACGACAGCTGGATGTGGCATAAGGCTGGACACTTGGGACTGAAAGGATTGGTGAGATTGGGTGAACAAATGCAGAACCTTTAAAGCAATAATGCAATGCACCCATTCCATGGGTCCCAACTCTCGAGGTTGAAGGGAATATTACTACAGTTATAACATGTACGGGAAACCTAGAGAACGGACACACTGTGAATACGAAAGGTTTCTAAAACTCAACGAATAGTCCCTCTCCTGGTGCTCCGCTTTGACTTTCCATCTGCTTTACTATCAACATCCCAACTTGGAGAGACAGCCCCTTTAACCTCCTGGTTCGCACAGGTTGCCAAACTGGCAGAGGAAGAAAGGGAAGAGGGAGAACCAATGAGAGAGTAGCTGTTAGGCATTTGGACGGGCACATATCACTGTAATTTCCCGGCAGGAAGAAGAATTAACCAAAGTCTCAGCCCCCCACCGGGAACCAGTATAGGTCCTGAACCAAAATTTTGGACTTGCGGTCAGCTCACCTAAAACAAGTTGAAAAATGGAGCTCAGGGGCACAGCAATTCACAAACTGGCTGAGTAATAAAGGACAACTATCGTCCAAAAATCTGTTGAGGGAAGGCAACGAGGCGGACTTGAAAGCGAGGCAGAATAGCAGGAAACAGATTTCAAGAGGTACGTTGGAATTGCCTTTAAAGCACAGGAAGAGGGGCCCAACTTCGACAATGATGCACTTGGCCAAAAAGGGCGTATGCGTTTTCTCCTGAATATATTCAGGAGAAAACGCATACGCCCTTTTTGGCGAAGCAAGCAAGCGGGCAATGCAAATCTGCACTACAAAGAAGTATCACTTCCCACCGGTCAAAAGGGACATCCACAAAATGTGTAAAAACCGGAAAGGCAAGACAGGCCCTGGAGAACAGGGAGCCTTGTTATGCTGATGGGCGGGATGTAAATTTCCAACTGCCTCTCTGGAGGAGTGCATTGTGTTCCCTAAAAAAAGTAAACAACAGAGCTACAGAGCCAAGGGTACTTCCATTCTACGGAATATACCTTGGGAAAACTGAAAATCAAAAAGACACAGCCACCCCAAAATTTAGGGCTGCACTGCTTACAAGGACCTCAACTTGGGTACACCTTAAATATCCCAGGAAATATAAAAATGGATCAAAAAATTGTGGTACTTACGTACGATGGAATATCCCTCAGCCATGAAATCAATGTCATAAGACCAGTAGCAGCAAAATGGGTGGATTCAGGTACGATGATTCTAAGTGAAATAAGTCACACAGAAAAAGAAACTTATCATAAGATATCACTTATGAAGATCCTGTAAACATGGCTACACTTGAACTGAGTTAAGAAAGAGAACAGTGTCTCACATTTAGAAAACACTCTTATGCCTGCTTAAGGGGGAATGAGAGGTGGGGTGATGCATAAAACCAGAGTTTGATATAAGCACAGGTACCATTCCAAAAACCAACTATGGAATAGACAAGACCTACACCTTCCTCAGTGAAAGGGACTCAAAATCCCATATTTCCCGCAGAGGAATATATCTGACTAGTAAGAATCTTAAAACCTATGTATTGATATGTCTCCGTAAGGGAATCAAGTGTGTCTAGACTGGCATAAACATGGCAGCGAGAATCAGCTCAAACCCAATATAAAAAGGAATTTCAAAAACAAAACAAAAAAACTGGGAAATTCTTTACAATTCCTTCAGGGTCTCTGATGAAACCTGGAATGACCCTATCTACAATGACAGCTGGATGTGGCATAAGGCTGGACACTTGGGACTGAGAGGATAGGTGAGATTGGGTGAACAAATGCAGAAACTTTAAAGCAATAATGCATGGCACCCATTCCATGGGTCCCAACTCTCCAGGTTGAAGGGAATATTACTACAGTTATAACATGTACGGGAAACCTAGAGAACGGACACACTGTGAATACGAAAGGTTTCTAAAACTCAACGAATAGTCCCTCTCCTGGTGCTCCGGTTTGACTTTCCATCTGCTTTACTATCTACCTCCCATCTTGGAGAGACAGCCCCTTTAACCTCCTGGTTCGCACAGGTTGCCAATTTGGCAGAGGATGAAAGGGAAGAGGGAGAACCAATGAGAGAGTAGCTGTTAGGCATTTGGACGGGCACATATCACTGTAATTTCCCGGCAGGAAGAAGAATTAACCAAAGTCTCAGCCCCCCACCGGGAACCAGTATAGGTCCTGAACCAAAATTTTGGACTTGCGGTCAGCTCACCTAAAACGAGTTGAAAAATGGAGCTCAGGGGCACAGCAATTCACAAACTGGCTGAGTAATAAAGGACAACTATCGTCCCAAAATCTGTTGAGGGAAGGCAACGAGGCGGACTTGAATGCGAGGCAGAATAGCAGGAAACAGATTACAAGAGGTACGTTGGAATCGCCTTTAAAGCACAGGAAGAGGGGCACAACTTCGACAATGATGCACTTGGCCAAAAAGGGCGTATGCGTTTTCTCCTGAATATATTCAGGAGAAAACTCATACGCCTTTTTTGGCCAAGCAATCAAGCGGCCAATGCAAATTTGCACTACAAAGATGTATCACTTTCCAGCGGTTAAAAGGGACATCCACAAAATGTGTAAAAACCGGAAAGGCAAGACGGGCCCTGGAGAACAGGGAGTCTTGTTATGCTGATGGGCGGGATGTAAATTGCCAACTGCCTCTCTGGAGGAGTGCATTGTGTTACCTAAAACAAGTAAACAACAGAGCTACAGAGCCAAGGGCACTTCCAGTCTAGGGAATATACCTTGGGAAAACTGAAAATCAAAAAGACACAGCCATCCCAAAATTTAGGGCTGCACTGCTTACAAGGACCTCAACTTGGGTACACCTTAAATATCCCAGGAAATATAAAAATGGTTCAAAAAATTGTGGTACTTACGTACGATGGAATATCCCTCAGCCATGAAATCAATGTCATAAGACCAGTAGCAGCAAAATGGGTGGATTCAGGTACGATGATTCTAAGTGAAATAAGTCACAGAGAAAAAGAAAGTTATCATAAGATATCACTTATGAAGATCCTGTAAACATGGCTACACTTGAACTGAGTTAGGAAAGAGAACAGTGTCTCACATTTAGAAAACACTCTTATGCCTGCTTAAGGGGGAAGGAGAGGTGGGGTGATGCATAAAACCAGAGTTTGATATAAGCACAGGTACCATTCCAAAAACCAACTATGGAATAGACAAGACCTACACCTTCCTCAGTGAAAGGGACTCAAAACCCCATATTTCCCGCAGAGGAATATATCTGACTAGTAAGAATCTTAAAACCTATGTATTGATAAGTCTCCGTAAGGGAATCAAGTGTGTCTAGACTGGCATAAATATGGCAGCGAGAATCAGCTGAAACCCACTATTAAAAGGAATTTCAAAAATAAAACAAAAAAAACTGGGAAATTCTTTACAATTCCTTCAGGGTCTCTGATGAAACCTGGAATGACCCTATCTACAACGACAGCTGGATGTGGCATAAGGCTGGACACTTGGGACTGAGAGGATTGGTGAGATTGGGTGAACAAATGCAGAAACTTTAAAGCAATAATGCATGGCACCCATTCCATGGGTCCCAACTCTCCAGGTTGAAGGGAATATTACTACAGTTATAACATGTACGGGAAACCTAGAGAACGGACACACTGTGAATACGAAAGGTTTCTAAAACTCAACGAATAGTCCCTCTCCTGGTGCTCCGGTTTGATTTTCCATCTGCTTTACTATCAACCTCCCATCTTGGAGAGACAGCCCCTTTAACCTCCTGGTTCGCACAGGTTGCCAAATTGGCAGAGGATGAAAGGGAAGAGGGAGAACCAATGAGAGAGTAGCTGTTAGGCATTTGGATGGGCACATATCACTGTAATTTCCCGGCAGGAAGAAGAATTAACCAAAGTCTCAGCCCCCCACCGGGAACCAGTATAGGTCCTGAACCAAAATTTTGGACTTGCGGTCAGCTCACCTAAAACGAGTTGAAAAATGGAGCTCAGGGGCACAGCAATTCACAAACTGGCCCAGTAATAAAGGACAACTATCGTCCCAAAATCTGTTGAGGGAAGGCAACGAGGCGGACTTGAAAGCGAGGCAGAATAGCAGGAAACAGATTTCAAGAGGTACGTTGGAATCGCCTTTAAAGCACAGGAAGAGGGGCACAACTTCGACAATGATGCACTTGGCCAAAAAGGGCGTATGCGTTTTCTCCTGAATATATTCAGGAGAAAACTCATATGCCTTTTTTGGCCAAGCAATCAAGCGGCCAATGCAAATTTGCACTACAAAGATGTATCACTTCCCACCGGTTAAAAGGGACATCCACAAAATGTGTAAAAACCGGAAAGGCAAGACGGGCCCTGGAGAACAGGGAGCCTTGTTATGCTGATGGGCGGGATGTAAATTGCCAACTGCCTCTCTGGAGGAGTGCATTGTGTTCCCTAAAACAAGTAAACAACAGAGCTACAGAGCCAAGGGCACTTCCAGTCTAGGGAATATACCTTGGGAAAACTGAAAATCAAAAAGACACAGCCATCCCAAAATTTAGGGCTGCACTGCTTACAAGGACCTCAACTTGGGTACACCTTAAATATCCCAGGAAATATAAAAATGGTTCAAAAAATTGTGGTACTTACGTACGATGGAATATCCCTCAGCCATGAAATCAATGTCATAAGACCAGTAGCAGCAAAATGGGTGGATTCAGGTACGATGATTCTAAGTGAAATAAGTCACACAGAAAAAGAAACTTATCATAAGATATCACTTATGAAGATCCTGTAAACATGGCTACACTTGAACTGAGTTAGGAAAGAGAACAGTGTCTCACCTTTAGAAAACACTCTTATACCTGCTTAAGGGGGAAGGAGAGGTGGGATGATGCATAAAACCAGAGTTTGATATAAGCACAGGTACCATTCCAAAAACCAACTATGGAATAGACAAGACCTACACCTTCCTCAGTGAAAGGGACTCAAAACCCCATATTTCCCGCAGAGGAATATATCTGACTAGTAAGAATCTTAAAACGTATGTATTGATATGTCTCCATAAGGGAATCAAGTGTGTCTAGACTGGCATAAACATGGCAGCGAGAATCAGCTCAAACCCACTATAAAAAGGAATTTCAAAAACAAAACAAAAAACCTGGGAATTTCTTTACAATTCCTTCAGGGTCTCTGATGAAACCTGGAATGACCCTATCTACAATGACAGCTGGATGTGGCATAAGGCTGGACACTTGGGACTGAAAGGATTGGTGAGATTGGGTGAACAAATGCAGAACCTTTAAAGCAATAATTCAATGCCCCCATTCCATGGGTCCCAACTCTCGAGGTTGAAGGGAATATTACTACAGTTGTATCATGTACGGGAAACCTAGAGAACGGACACACTGTGAATACGAAAGGTTTCTAAAACTCAACGAATAGTCCCTCTCCTGGTGCTCCAGTTTGACTTTCCATCTGCTTTACTATCAACCTCCCAACTTGGAGAGACAGGCCCTTTAACCTCCTGGTTCGCACAGGTTGCCAATATGGCAGAGGATGAAAGGGAAGAGGGAGAACCAATGAGAGAGTAGCTGTTAGGCATTTGGGCGGGCACATATCACTGTAATTTCCCAGCAGGAAGAAGAATTAACCAAAGTCTCAGCCCCCCACCGGGAACCAGTATAGGTCCTGAACCAAAATTTTGGACTTGCGGTCAGCTCACCTAAAACGATTTGAAAAATGGAGCTCAGGGGCACAGCAATTCACAAACTGGCTGAGTAATAAAGGACAACTATCATCCAAAAATCTGTTGAGGGAAGGCAACGAGGCAGACTTGAAAGCGAGGCAGAATAGCATGAAACAGATTTCAAGAGGTACGTTGGAATTGCCTTTAAAGCACAGGAAGAGGGGCCCAACTTCGACAATGATGCACTTGGCCAAAAAGGGCGTATGCGTTTTCTCCTGAATATATTCAGGAGAAAACGCATACGCCCTTTTTGGCCAAGCAAGCAAGCGGGCAATGCAAATCTGCACTACAAAGAAGTATCACTTCCCACCGGTCAAAAGGGACATCCACAAAATGTGTAAAAACCGGAAAGGCAAGACAGGCCCTGGAGAACAGGGAGCCTTGTTATGCTGATGGGCGGGATGTAAATTTCCCACTGCCTCTCTGGAGGAGTGCATTGTGTTCCCTAAAAAATGTAAACAACAGAGCTACAGAGCCAAGGGTACTTCCATACTACGGAATATACCTTGGGAAAACTGAAAATCAAAAAGACACAGCCACCCCAAAATTTAGGGCTGCACTGCTTACAAGGACCTCAACTTGGGTACACCTTAAATATCCCAGGAAATATAAAAATGGTTCAAAATATTGTGGTACTTACGTACGATGGAATATCCCTCAGCCATGAAATCAATGTCATAAGACCAGTAGCAGCAAAATGGGTGGATTCAGGTACGATGATTCTAAGTGAAATAAGTCACACAGAAAAAGAAACTTATCATAAGATATCACTTATGAATATCCTGTAAACATGGCTACACTTGAACTGAGTTAAGAAAGAGAACAGTGTCTCACATTTAGAAAACACTCTTATGCCTGCTTAAGGGGGAAGGAGAGGTGGGGTGATGCATAAAACCAGAGTTTGATATAAGCACAGGTACCATTCCAAAAACCAACTATGGAATAGCCAAGACCTACACCTTCCTCAGTGAAAGGGACTCAAAACCCCATATTTCCCGCAGAGGAATATATCTGACTAGTAAGAATCTTAAAACCTATGTATTGATATGTCTCCGTAAGGGAATCAAGTGTGTCTAGACTGGCATAAACATGGCAGCGAGAATCAGCTCAAACCCAATATAAAAAGGAATTTCAAAAACAAAACAAAAAAACTGGGAAATTCTTTACAATTCCTTCAGGGTCTCTGATGAAACCTGGAATGACCCTATCTACAACGACAGCTGGATGTGGCATAAGGCTGGACACTTGGGACTGAGAGGATTGGTGAGATTGGGTGAACAAATGCAGAAACTTTAAAGCAATAATGCATGGCACCCATTCCATGGGTCCCAACTCTCCAGGTTGAAGGGAATATTACTACAGTTATAACATGTACGGGAAACCTAGAGAACGGACACACTGTGAATACGAAAGGTTTCTAAAACTCAACGAATAGTCCCTCTCTTGGTGCTCCGGTTTGACTTTCCATCTGCTTTACTATCAACCTCCCATCTTGGAGAGACAGCCCCTTTAACCTCCTGGTTCGCACAGGTTGCCAATTTGGCAGAGGATGAAAGGGAAGAGGGAGAACCAATGAGAGAGTAGCTGTTAGGCATTTGGGCGGGCACATATCACTGTAATTTCCCGGCAGGAAGAAGAATTAACCAAAGTCTCAGCCCCCCACCGGGAACCAGTATAGGTCCTGAACCAAAATTTTGGACTTGCGGTCAGCTCACCTAAAACGAGTTGAAAAATGGAGCTCAGGGGCACAGCAATTCACAAACTGGCTGAGTAATAAAGGACAACTATCGTCCCAAAATCTGTTGAGGGAAGGCAACGAGGCGGACTTGAAAGCGAGGCAGAATAGCAGGAAACAGATTTCAAGAGGTACGTTGGAATTGCCTTTAAAGCACAGGAAGAGGGGCACAACTTCGACAATGATGCACTTGGCCAAAAAGGGCGTATGCGTTTTCTCCTGAATATATTCAGGAGAAAACTCATACGCATTTTTGGCCAAGCAATCAAGCGGCCAATGCAAATTTGCACTACAAAGATGTATCACTTCCCAGCGGTTAAAAGGGACATCCACAAAATGTGTAAAAACTGGAAAGGCAAGACGGGCCCTGGAGAACAGGGAGCCTTGTTATGCTGATGGGCGGGATGTAAATTGCCAACTGCCTCTCTGGAGGAGTGCATTGTGTTACCTAAAACAAGTAAACAACAGAGCTACAGAGCCAAGGGCACTTCCAGTCTAGGGAATATACCTTGGGAAAACTGAAAATCAAAAAGACACAGCCATCCCAAAATTTAGGGCTGCACTGCTTACAAGGACCTCAACTTGGGTACACCTTAAATATCCCAGGAAATATAAAAATGGTTCAAAAAATTGTGGTACTGACGTACGATGGAATATCCCTCAGCCATGAAATCAATGTCATAAGACCAGTAGCAGCAAAATGGGTGGATTCAGGTACGATGATTCTAAGTGAAGTAAGTCACAGAGAAAAAGAAACTTATCATAAGATATCACTTATGAAGATCCTGTAAACATGGCTACACTTGAACTGAGTTAGGAAAGAGAACAGTGTCTCACATTTAGAAAACACTCTTATGCCTGCTTAAGGGGGAAGGAGAGGTGGGGTGATGCATAAAACCAGAGTTTGATATAAGCACAGGTACCATTCCAAAAACCAACTATGGAATAGACAAGACCTACACCTTCCTCAGTGAAAGGGACTCAAAATCCCATATTTCCCGCAGAGGAATATATCTGACTAGTAAGAATCTTAAAACCTATGTATTGATATGTCTCCGTAAGGGAATCAAGTGTGTCTAGACTGGCATAAACATGGCAGCGAGAATCAGCTCAAACCCACTATAAAAAGGAATTTCAAAAACAAAACAAAAAAACTGGGAAATTCTTTACAATTCCTTCAGGGTCTCTGATGAAACCTGGAATGACCCTATCTACAACGACAGCTGGATGTGGCATAAGGCTGGACACTTGGGACTGAAAGGATTGGTGAGATTGGGTGAACAAATGCAGAACCTTTAAAGCAATAATGCAATGCACCCATTCCATGGGTCCCAACTCTCGAGGTTGAAGGGAATATTACTACAGTTATAACATGTACGGGAAACCTAGAGAACGGACACACTGTGAATACGAAAGGTTTCTAAAACTCAACGAATAGTCCCTCTCCTGGTGCTCCGGTTTGACTTTCCATCTGCTTTACTATCAACATCCCAACTTGGAGAGACAGCCCCTTTAACCTCCTGGTTCGCACAGGTTGCCAATCTGGCAGAGGATGAAAGGGAAGAGGGAGAACCAATGAGAGAGTAGCTCTTAGGCATTTGGGCGGGCACATATCACTGTAATTTCCCGGCAGGAAGAAGAATTAACCAAAGTCTCAGCCCCCCACCGGGAACCAGTATAGGTCCTGAACCAAAATTTTGGACTTGCGGTCAGCTCACCTAAAACGAGTTGAAAAATGGAGCTCAGGGGCACAGCAATTCACAAACTGGCTGAGTAATAAAGGACAACTATCGTCCCAAAATCTGTTGAGGGAAGGCAACGAGGCGGACTTGAAAGCGAGGCAGAATAGCAGGAAACAGATTTCAAGAGGTACGTTGGAATCACCTTTAAAGCACAGGAAGAGGGGCACAACTTCGACAATGATGCACTTGGCCAAAAAGGGCGTATGCGTTTTCTCCTGAATATATTCAGGAGAAAACGCATACGCCTTTTTTGGCCAAGCAATCAAGCGGCCAATGCAAATTTGCACTACAAAGATGTATCACTTCCCAGCGGTTAAAAGGGACATCCACAAAATGTGTAAAAACCGGAAAGGCAAGACGGGCCCTGGAGAACAGGGAGCCTTGTTATGCTGATGGGCGGGATGTAAATTGCCAACTGCCTCTCTGGAGGAGTGCATTGTGTTACCTAAAACAAGTAAACAACAGAGCTACAGAGCCAAGGGCACTTCCAGTCTAGGGAATATACCTTGGGAAAACTGAAAATCAAAAAGACACAGCCATCCCAAAATTTAGGGCTGCACTGCTTACAAGGACCTCAACTTGGGTACACCTTAAATATCCCAGGAAATATAAAAATGGTTCAAAAAATTGTGGTACTTACGTACGATGGAATATCCCTCAGCCATGAAATCAATGTCATAAGACCAGTAGCAGCAAAATGGGTGGATTCAGGTACGATGATTCTAAGTGAAATAAGTCACAGAGAAAAAGAAAGTTATCATAAGATATCACTTATGAAGATCCTGTAAACATGGCTACACTTGAACTGAGTTAGGAAAGAGAACAGTGTCTCACATTTAGAAAACACTCTTATGCCTGCTTAAGGGGGAAGGAGAGGTGGGGTGATGCATAAAACCAGAGTTTGATATAAGCACAGGTACCATTCCAAAAACCAACTATGGAATAGACAAGACCTACACCTTCCTCAGTGAAAGGGACTCAAAATCCCATATTTCCCGCAGAGGAATATATCTGACTAGTAAGAATCTTAAAACCTATGTATTGATATGTCTCCGTAAGGGAATCAAGTGTGTCTAGACTGGCATAAACATGGCAGCGAGAATCAGCTCAAACCCACTATAAAAAGGAATTTCAAAAACAAAACAAAAAAACTGGGAAATTCTTTACAATTCCTTCAGGGTCTCTGATGAAACCTGGAATGACCCTATCTACAACGACAGCTGGATGTGGCATAAGGCTGGACACTTGGGACTGAAAGGATTGGTGAGATTGGGTGAACAAATGCAGAACCTTTAAAGCAATAATGCAATGCACCCATTCCATGGGTCCCAACTCTCGAGGTTGAAGGGAATATTACTACAGTTATAACATGTACGGGAAACCTAGAGAACGGACACACTGTGAATACGAAAGGTTTCTAAAACTCAACGAATAGTCCCTCTCCTGGTGCTCCGGTTTGACTTTCCATCTGCTTTACTATCAACATCCCAACTTGGAGAGACAGCCCCTTTAACCTCCTGGTTCGCACAGGTTGCCAATCTGGCAGAGGATGAAAGGGAAGAGGGAGAACCAATGAGAGAGTAGCTCTTAGGCATTTGGACGGGCACATATCACTGTAATTTCCCGGCAGGAAGAAGAATTAACCAAAGTCTCAGCCCCCCACCGGGAACCAGTATAGGTCCTGAACCAAAATTTTGGACTTGCGGTCAGCTCACCTAAAACGAGTTGAAAAATGGAGCTCAGGGGCACAGCAATTCACAAACTGGCTGAGTAATAAAGGACAACTATCGTCCAAAAATCTGTTGAGGGAAGGCAACGAGGCGGACTTGAAAGCGAGGCAGAATAGCAGGAAACAGATTTCAAGAGGTACGTTGGAATTGCCTTTAAAGCACAGGAAGAGGGGCACAACTTCGACAATGATGCACTTGGCCAAAAAGGGCGTATGCGTTTTCTCCTGAATATATTCAGGAGAAAACGCATACGCCCTTTTTGGCGAAGCAAGCAAGCGGGAAATGCAAATCTGCACTACAAAGAAGTATCACTTCCCACCGGTCAAAAGGGACATCCACAAAATGTGTAAAAACCGGAAAGGCAAGACAGGCCCTGGAGAACAGGGAGCCTTGTTATGCTGATGGGCGGGATGTAAATTTCCAACTGCCTCTCTGGAGGAGTGCATTGTGTTCCCTAAAAAAAGTAAACAACAGAGCTACAGAGCCAAGGGTACTTCCATACTACGGAATATACCTTGGGAAAACTGAAAATCAAAAAGACACAGCCACCCCAAAATTTAGGGCTGCACTGCTTACAAGGACCTCAACTTGGGTACACCTTAAATATCCCAGGAAATATAAAAATGGTTCAAAAAATTGTGGTACTTACGTACGATGGAATATCCCTCAGCCATGAAATCAATGTCATAAGACCAGTAGCAGCAAAATGGGTGGATTCAGGTACGATGATTCTAAGTGAAATAAGTCACACAGAAAAAGAAACTTATCATAAGATATCACTTATGAAGATCCTGTAAACATGGCTACACTTGAACTGAGTTAGGACAGAGAACAGTGTCTCACATTTAGAAAACACTCTTATGCCTGCTTAAGGGGGAAGGAGAGGTGGGGTGATGCATAAAACCAGAGTTTGATATAAGCACAGGTACCATTCCAAAAACCAACTATGGAATAGACAAGACCCACACCTTCCTCAGTGAAAGGGACTCAAAACCCCATATTTCCCGCAGAGGAATATATCTGACTAGTAAGAATCTTAAAACCTGTGTATTGATAAGTCTCCGTAAGGGAATCAAGTGTGTCTAGACTGGCATAAATATGGCAGCGAGAATCAGCTGAAACCCACTATTAAAAGGAATTTCAAAAATAAAACAAAAAAAACTGGGAAATTCTTTACAATTCCTTCAGGGTCTCTGATGAAACCTGGAATGACCCTATCTACAATGACAGCTGGATGTGGCATAAGGCTGGACACTTGGGACTGAGAGGATTGGTGAGATTGGGTGAGCAAATGCAGACCCTTTAAAGCAATAATGCATGGCACACATTCCATGGGTCCCAACTCTCCAGGTTGAAGGGAATATTACTACAGATATAACATGTACAGGAATCCTATTAAACGGACACACTGTGAATACGAAAGGTTTCTAAAACTCAACGAATAGTCCCTCTCCTGGTGCTCCGGTTTGACTTTCCATCTGCTTCACTATCAACCTCCCAACTTGGAGAGACAGCCCCTTTAACCTCCTGGTTCGCACAGGTTGCCAATTTGGCAGAGGATGAAAGGGAAGAGGGAGAACCAATGAGAGAGTAGCTGATAGGCATTTGGACGGGCATATATCACTGTAATTTCCCAGCAGGAAGAAGAATTAACCAAAGTCTCAGCCCCCCACCGGGAACCAGTATAGGTCCTGAACCAAAATTTTGGACTTGCGGTCAGCTCACCAAAAACGAGTTGAAAAATGGAGCTCAGGGGCACAGCAATTCACAAACTGGCCGAGTAATAAAGGACAACTATCGTCCAAAAATCTGTTGAGGGAAGGCAACGAGGCGGACTTGAAAGCGAGGCAGAATAGCAGGAAACAGATTTCAAGAGGTACGTTGGAATCCCCTTTAAAGCACAGGAAGAGGGGCACAACTTCGACAATGATGCACTTGGCCAAAAAGGGCGTATGCGTTTTCTCCTGAATATATTCAGGAGAAAACTCATACGCCTTTTTTGGCCAAGCAAGCAAGCGGGCAATGCAAATTTGCACTACAAAGATGTATCACTTCCCACCAGTTAAAAGGGACATCCACAAAATGTGTAAAAACCGGAAAGGCAAGACGGGCCCTGGAGAACAGGGAGCCTTGTTATGCTGATGGGCGGGATGTAAATTGCCAACTGCCTCTCTGGAGGAGTGCATTGTGTTCCCTAAAAGAAGTAAACAACAGAGCTACAGAGCCAAGGGCACTTCCAGTCTAGGGAATATACCTTGGGAAAACTGAAAATCAAAAACACACAGCCATCCCAAAATTTAGGGCTGCACTGCTTACAAGGACCTCAACTTGGGTACACCTTAAATATCCCAGGAAATATAAAAATGGTTCAAAAAATTGTGGTACTTACGTACGATGGAATATCCCTCAGCCATGAAATCAATGTCATAAGACCAGTAGCAGCAAAATGGGTGGATTCAGGTACGATGATTCTAAGTGAAATAAGTCACACAGAAAAAGAAACTTATCATAAGATATCACTTATGAAGATCCTGTAAACATGGCTACACTTGAACTGAGTTAGGAAAGAGAACAGTGTCTCACATTTAGAAAACACTCTTATACCTGCTTAAGGGGGAAGGAGAGGTGGGGTGATGCATAAAAGCAGAGTTTGATATAAGCACAGGTACCATTCCAAAAACCAACTATGGAATAGACAAGACCTACACCTTCCTCAGTGAAAGGGACTCAAAACCCCATATTTCCCGCAGAGGAATATATCTGACTAGTAAGAATCTTAAAACCTATGTATTGATATGTCTCCGTAAGGGAATCAAGTGTGTCTAGACTGGCATAAACATGGCAGCGAGAATCAGCTCAAACCCACTATAAAAAGGAATTTCAAAAACAAAACAAAAAAACTGGGAAATTCTTTACAATTCCTTCAGGGTCTCTGATGAAACCTGGAATGACCCTATCTACAACGACAGCTGGATGTGGCATAAGGCTGGACACTTGGGACTGAAAGGATTGGTGAGATTGGGTGAACAAATGCAGAACCTTTAAAGCAATAATGCAATGCACCCATTCCATGGGTCCCAACTCTCGAGGTTGAAGGGAATATTACTACAGTTATAACATGTACGGGAAACCTAGAGAACGGACACACTGTGAATACGAAAGGTTTCTAAAACTCAACGAATAGTCCCTCTCCTGGTGCTCCGGTTTGACTTTCCATCTGCTTTACTATCAACATCCCAACTTGGAGAGACAGCCCCTTTAACCTCCTGGTTCGCACAGGTTGCCAATCTGGCAGAGGATGAAAGGGAAGAGGGAGAACCAATGAGAGAGTAGCTCTTAGGCATTTGGACGGGCACATATCACTGTAATTTCCCGGCAGGAAGAAGAATTAACCAAAGTCTCAGCCCCCCACCGGGAACCAGTATAGGTCCTGAACCAAAATTTTGGACTTGCGGTCAGCTCACCTAAAACGAGTTGAAAAATGGAGCTCAGGGGCACAGCAATTCACACACTGGCTGAGTAATAAAGGACAACTATCGTCCAAAAATCTGTTGAGGGAAGGCAACGAGGCGGACTTGAAAGCGAGGCAGAATAGCAGGAAACAGATTTCAAGAGGTACGTTGGAATTGCCTTTAAAGCACAGGAAGAGGGGCACAACTTCGACAATGATGCACTTGGCCAAAAAGGGCGTATGCGTTTTCTCCTGAATATATTCAGGAGAAAACGCATACGCCCTTTTTGGCGAAGCAAGCAAGCGGGCAATGCAAATCTGCACTACAAAGAAGTATCACTTCCCACCGGTCAAAAGGGACATCCACAAAATGTGTAAAAACCGGAAAGGCAAGACAGGCCCTGGAGAACAGGGAGCCTTGTTATGCTGATGGGCGGGATGTAAATTTCCAGCTGCCTCTCTGGAGGAGTGCATTGTGTTCCCTAAAAAAAGTAAACAACAGAGCTACAGAGCCAAGGGTACTTCCATACTACGGAATATACCTTGGGAAAACTGAAAATCAAAAAGACACAGCCACCCCAAAATTTAGGGCTGCACTGCTTACAAGGACCTCAACTTGGGTACACCTTAAATATCCCAGGAAATATAAAAATGGTTCAAAAAATTGTGGTACTTACGTACGATGGAATATCCCTCAGCCATGAAATCAATGTCATAAGACCAGTAGCAGCAAAATGGGTGGATTCAGGTACGATGATTCTAAGTGAAATAAGTCACACAGAAAAAGAAACTTATCATAAGATATCACTTATGAAGATCCTGTAAACATGGCTACACTTGAACTGAGTTAGGACAGAGAACAGTGTCTCACATTTAGAAAACACTCTTATGCCTGCTTAAGGGGGAAGGAGAGGTGGGGTGATGCATAAAACCAGAGTTTGATATAAGTACAGGTACCATTCCAAAAACCAACTATGGAATAGACAAGACCTACACCTTCCTCAGTGAAAGGGACTCAAAACCCCATATTTCCCGCAGAGGAATATATCTGACTAGTAAGAATCTTAAAACCTATGTATTGATAAGTCTCCGTAAGGGAATCAAGTGTGTCTAGACTGGCATAAATATGGCAGCGAGAATCAGCTGAAACCCACTATTAAAAGGAATTTCAAAAATAAAACAAAAAAAAATGGGAAATTCTTTACAATTCCTTCAGGGTCTCTGATGAAACCTGGAATGACCCTATCTACAATGACAGCTGGATGTGGCATAAGGCTGGACACTTGGGACTGAGAGGATTGGTGAGATTGGGTGAGCAAATGCAGACCCTTTAAAGCAATAATGCATGGCACACATTCCATGGGTCCCAACTCTCCAGGTTGAAGGGAATATTACTACAGATATAACATGTACAGGAATCCTATTAAATGGACACACTGTGAATACGAAAGGTTTCTAAAACTCAACGAATAGTCCCTCTCCTGGTGCTCCGGTTTGACTTTCCATCTGCTTCACTATCAACCTCCCAACTTGGAGAGACAGCCCCTTTAACCTCCTGGTTCGCACAGGTTGCCAATTTGGCAGAGGATGAAAGGGAAGAGGGAGAACCAATGAGAGAGTAGCTGATAGGCATTTGGACGGGCACATATCACTGTAATTTCCCTGCAGGAAGAAGAATTAACCAAAGTCTCAGCCCCCCACCGGGAACCAGTATAGGTCCTGAACCAAAATTTTGGACTTGCGGTCAGCTCACCAAAAACGAGTTGAAAAATGGAGCTCAGGGGCACAGCAATTCACAAACTGGCCGAGTAATAAAGGACAACTATCGTCCAAAAATCTGTTGAGGGAAGGCAACGAGGCGGACTTGAAAGCGAGGCAGAATAGCAGGAAACAGATTTCAAGAGGTACGTTGGAATCCCCTTTAAAGCACAGGAAGAGGGGCACAACTTCGACAATGATGCACTTGGCCAAAAAGGGCGTATGCGTTTTCTCCTGAATATATTCAGGAGAAAACTCATACGCCTTTTTTGGCCAAGCAAGCAAGCGGGCAATGCAAATTTGCACTACAAAGATGTATCACTTCCCACCAGTTAAAAGGGACATCCACAAAATGTGTAAAAACCGGAAAGGCAAGACGGGCCCTGGAGAACAGGGAGCCTTGTTATGCTGATGGGCGGGATGTAAATTGCCAACTGCCTCTCTGGAGGAGTGCATTGTGTTCCCTAAAAGAAGTAAACAACAGAGCTACAGAGCCAAGGGCACTTCCAGTCTAGGGAATATACCTTGGGAAAACTGAAAATCAAAAACACACAGCCATCCCAAAATTTAGGGCTGCACTGCTTACAAGGACCTCAACTTGGGTACACATTAAATATCCCAGGAAATATAAAAATGGTTCAAAAAATTGTGGTACTTACGTACGATGGAATATCCCTCAGCCATGAAATCAATGTCATAAGACCAGTAGCAGCAAAATGGGTGGATTCAGGTACGATGATTCTAAGTGAAATAAGTCACACAGAAAAAGAAACTTATCATAAGATATCACTTATGAAGATCCTGTAAACATGGCTACACTTGAACTGAGTTAGGAAAGAGAACAGTGTCTCACATTTAGAAAACACTCTTATACCTGCTTAAGGGGGAAGGAGAGGTGGGGTGATGCATAAAACCAGAGTTTGATATAAGCACAGGTACCATTCCAAAAACCAACTATGGAATAGACAAGACCTACACCTTCCTCAGTGAAAGGGACTCAAAACCCCATATTTCCCGCAGAGGAATATATCTGACTAGTAAGAATCTTAAAACCTATGTATTGATATGTCTCCGTAAGGGAATCAAGTGTGTCTAGACTGGCATAAACATGGCAGCGAGAATCAGCTCAAACCCACTATAAAAAGGAATTTCAAAAACAAAACAAAAAAACTGGGAAATTCTTTACAATTCCTTCAGGGTCTCTGATGAAACCTGGAATGACCCTATCTACAACGACAGCTGGATGTGGCATAAGGCTGGACACTTGGGACTGAAAGGATTGGTGAGATTGGGTGAACAAATGCAGAACCTTTAAAGCAATAATGCAATGCACCCATTCCATGGGTCCCAACTCTCGAGGTTGAAGGGAATATTACTACAGTTATAACATGTACGGGAAACCTAGAGAACGGACACACTGTGAATACGAAAGGTTTCTAAAACTCAACGAATAGTCCCTCTCCTGGTGCTCCGCTTTGACTTTCCATCTGCTTTACTATCAACATCCCAACTTGGAGAGACAGCCCCTTTAACCTCCTGGTTCGCACAGGTTGCCAAACTGGCAGAGGAAGAAAGGGAAGAGGGAGAACCAATGAGAGAGTAGCTGTTAGGCATTTGGACGGGCACATATCACTGTAATTTCCCGGCAGGAAGAAGAATTAACCAAAGTCTCAGCCCCCCACCGGGAACCAGTATAGGTCCTGAACCAAAATTTTGGACTTGCGGTCAGCTCACCTAAAACAAGTTGAAAAATGGAGCTCAGGGGCACAGCAATTCACAAACTGGCTGAGTAATAAAGGACAACTATCGTCCAAAAATCTGTTGAGGGAAGGCAACGAGGCGGACTTGAAAGCGAGGCAGAATAGCAGGAAACAGATTTCAAGAGGTACGTTGGAATTGCCTTTAAAGCACAGGAAGAGGGGCCCAACTTCGACAATGATGCACTTGGCCAAAAAGGGCGTATGCGTTTTCTCCTGAATATATTCAGGAGAAAACGCATACGCCCTTTTTGGCGAAGCAAGCAAGCGGGCAATGCAAATCTGCACTACAAAGAAGTATCACTTCCCACCGGTCAAAAGGGACATCCACAAAATGTGTAAAAACCGGAAAGGCAAGACAGGCCCTGGAGAACAGGGAGCCTTGTTATGCTGATGGGCGGGATGTAAATTTCCAACTGCCTCTCTGGAGGAGTGCATTGTGTTCCCTAAAAAAAGTAAACAACAGAGCTACAGAGCCAAGGGTACTTCCATTCTACGGAATATACCTTGGGAAAACTGAAAATCAAAAAGACACAGCCACCCCAAAATTTAGGGCTGCACTGCTTACAAGGACCTCAACTTGGGTACACCTTAAATATCCCAGGAAATATAAAAATGGATCAAAAAATTGTGGTACTTACGTACGATGGAATATCCCTCAGCCATGAAATCAATGTCATAAGACCAGTAGCAGCAAAATGGGTGGATTCAGGTACGATGATTCTAAGTGAAATAAGTCACACAGAAAAAGAAACTTATCATAAGATATCACTTATGAAGATCCTGTAAACATGGCTACACTTGAACTGAGTTAAGAAAGAGAACAGTGTCTCACATTTAGAAAACACTCTTATGCCTGCTTAAGGGGGAAGGAGAGGTGGGGTGATGCATAAAACCAGAGTTTGATATAAGCACAGGTACCATTCCAAAAACCAACTATGGAATAGACAAGACCTACACCTTCCTCAGTGAAAGGGACTCAAAATCCCATATTTCCCGCAGAGGAATATATCTGACTAGTAAGAATCTTAAAACCTATGTATTGATATGTCTCCGTAAGGGAATCAAGTGTGTCTAGACTGGCATAAACATGGCAGCGAGAATCAGCTCAAACCCAATATAAAAAGGAATTTCAAAAACAAAACAAAAAAACTGGGAAATTCTTTACAATTCCTTCAGGGTCTCTGATGAAACCTGGAATGACCCTATCTACAATGACAGCTGGATGTGGCATAAGGCTGGACACTTGGGACTGAGAGGATAGGTGAGATTGGGTGAACAAATGCAGAAACTTTAAAGCAATAATGCATGGCACCCATTCCATGGGTCCCAACTCTCCAGGTTGAAGGGAATATTACTACAGTTATAACATGTACGGGAAACCTAGAGAACGGACACACTGTGAATACGAAAGGTTTCTAAAACTCAACGAATAGTCCCTCTCCTGGTGCTCCGGTTTGACTTTCCATCTGCTTTACTATCTACCTCCCATCTTGGAGAGACAGCCCCTTTAACCTCCTGGTTCGCACAGGTTGCCAATTTGGCAGAGGATGAAAGGGAAGAGGGAGAACCAATGAGAGAGTAGCTGTTAGGCATTTGGACGGGCACATATCACTGTAATTTCCCGGCAGGAAGAAGAATTAACCAAAGTCTCAGCCCCCCACCGGGAACCAGTATAGGTCCTGAACCAAAATTTTGGACTTGCGGTCAGCTCACCTAAAACGAGTTGAAAAATGGAGCTCAGGGGCACAGCAATTCACAAACTGGCTGAGTAATAAAGGACAACTATCGTCCCAAAATCTGTTGAGGGAAGGCAACGAGGCGGACTTGAATGCGAGGCAGAATAGCAGGAAACAGATTACAAGAGGTACGTTGGAATCGCCTTTAAAGCACAGGAAGAGGGGCACAACTTCGACAATGATGCACTTGGCCAAAAAGGGCGTATGCGTTTTCTCCTGAATATATTCAGGAGAAAACTCATACGCCTTTTTTGGCCAAGCAATCAAGCGGCCAATGCAAATTTGCACTACAAAGATGTATCACTTTCCAGCGGTTAAAAGGGACATCCACAAAATGTGTAAAAACCGGAAAGGCAAGACGGGCCCTGGAGAACAGGGAGTCTTGTTATGCTGATGGGCGGGATGTAAATTGCCAACTGCCTCTCTGGAGGAGTGCATTGTGTTACCTAAAACAAGTAAACAACAGAGCTACAGAGCCAAGGGCACTTCCAGTCTAGGGAATATACCTTGGGAAAACTGAAAATCAAAAAGACACAGCCATCCCAAAATTTAGGGCTGCACTGCTTACAAGGACCTCAACTTGGGTACACCTTAAATATCCCAGGAAATATAAAAATGGTTCAAAAAATTGTGGTACTTACGTACGATGGAATATCCCTCAGCCATGAAATCAATGTCATAAGACCAGTAGCAGCAAAATGGGTGGATTCAGGTACGATGATTCTAAGTGAAATAAGTCACAGAGAAAAAGAAAGTTATCATAAGATATCACTTATGAAGATCCTGTAAACATGGCTACACTTGAACTGAGTTAGGAAAGAGAACAGTGTCTCACATTTAGAAAACACTCTTATGCCTGCTTAAGGGGGAAGGAGAGGTGGGGTGATGCATAAAACCAGAGTTTGATATAAGCACAGGTACCATTCCAAAAACCAACTATGGAATAGACAAGACCTACACCTTCCTCAGTGAAAGGGACTCAAAATCCCATATTTCCCGCAGAGGAATATATCTGACTAGTAAGAATCTTAAAACCTATGTATTGATATGTCTCCGTAAGGGAATCAAGTGTGTCTAGACTGGCATAAACATGGCAGCGAGAATCAGCTCAAACCCACTATAAAAAGGAATTTCAAAAACAAAACAAAAAAACTGGGAAATTCTTTACAATTCCTTCAGGGTCTCTGATGAAACCTGGAATGACCCTATCTACAACGACAGCTGGATGTGGCATAAGGCTGGACACTTGGGACTGAAAGGATTGGTGAGATTGGGTGAACAAATGCAGAACCTTTAAAGCAATAATGCAATGCACCCATTCCATGGGTCCCAACTCTCGAGGTTGAAGGGAATATTACTACAGTTATAACATGTACGGGAAACCTAGAGAACGGACACACTGTGAATACGAAAGGTTTCTAAAACTCAACGAATAGTCCCTCTCCTGGTGCTCCGCTTTGACTTTCCATCTGCTTTACTATCAACATCCCAACTTGGAGAGACAGCCCCTTTAACCTCCTGGTTCGCACAGGTTGCCAATCTGGCAGAGGATGAAAGGGAAGAGGGAGAACCAATGAGAGAGTAGCTCTTAGGCATTTGGACGGGCACATATCACTGTAATTTCCCGGCAGGAAGAAGAATTAACCAAAGTCTCAGCCTCCCACCGGGAACCAGTATAGGTCCTGAACCAAAATTTTGGACTTGCGGTCAG
This sequence comes from Hyperoodon ampullatus, assembly GCF_949752795.1. Taxonomy (NCBI): domain Eukaryota; kingdom Metazoa; phylum Chordata; class Mammalia; order Artiodactyla; family Ziphiidae; genus Hyperoodon; species Hyperoodon ampullatus. The sequence goes on along the minus strand of NW_027640661.1, from coordinate 138,078 downwards.
CTCACCTAAAACGAGTTGAAAAATGGAGCTCAGGGGCACAGCAATTCACAAACTGGCTGAGTAATAAAGGACAACTATCGTCCAAAAATCTGTTGAGGGAAGGCAACGAGGCGGACTTGAAAGCGAGGCAGAATAGCAGGAAACAGATTTCAAGAGGTACGTTGGAATTGCCTTTAAAGCACAGGAAGAGGGGCCCAACTTCGACAATGATGCACTTGGCCAAAAAGGGCGTATGCGTTTTCTCCTGAATATATTCAGGAGAAAACGCATACGCCCTTTTTGGCGAAGCAAGCAAGCGGGAAATGCAAATCTGCACTACAAAGAAGTATCACTTCCCACCGGTCAAAAGGGACATCCACAAAATGTGTAAAAACCGGAAAGGCAAGACAGGCCCTGGAGAACAGGGAGCCTTGTTATGCTGATGGGCGGGATGTAAATTTCCAACTGCCTCTCTGGAGGAGTGCATTGTGTTCCCTAAAAAAAGTAAACAACAGAGCTACAGAGCCAAGGGTACTTCCATTCTACGGAATATACCTTGGGAAAACTGAAAATCAAAAAGACACAGCCACCCCAAAATTTAGGGCTGCACTGCTTACAAGGACCTCAACTTGGGTACACCTTAAATATCCCAGGAAATATAAAAATGGATCAAAAAATTGTGGTACTTACGTACGATGGAATATCCCTCAGCCATGAAATCAATGTCATAAGACCAGTAGCAGCAAAATGGGTGGATTCAGGTACGATGATTCTAAGTGAAATAAGTCACACAGAAAAAGAAACTTATCATAAGATATCACTTATGAAGATCCTGTAAACATGGCTACACTTGAACTGAGTTAGGACAGAGAACAGTTTCTCACATTTAGAAAACACTCTTATGCCTGCTTAAGGGGGAAGGAGAGGTGGGGTGATGCATAAAACCAGAGTTTGATATAAGCACAGGTACCATTCCAAAAACCAACTATGGAATAGACAAGACCTACACCTTCCTCAGTGAAAGGGACTCAAAACCCCATATTTCCCGCAGAGGAATATATCTGACTAGTAAGAATCTTAAAACCTATGTATTGATAAGTCTCCGTAAGGGAATCAAGTGTGTCTAGACTGGCATAAATATGGCAGCGAGAATCAGCTGAAACCCACTATTAAAAGGAATTTCAAAAATAAAACAAAAAAAACTGGGAAATTCTTTACAATTCCTTCAGGGTCTCTGATGAAACCTGGAATGACCCTATCTACAACGACAGCTGGATATGGCATAAGGCTGGACACTTGGGACTGAGGGGATTGGTGAGATTGGGTGAGCAAATGCAGACCCTTTAAAGCAATAATGCATGGCACACATTCCATGGGTCCCAACTCTCCAGGTTGAAGGGAATATTACTACAGTTATAACATGTACGGGAAACCTAGAGAACGGACACACTGTGAATACGAAAGGTTTCTAAAACTCAACGAATAGTCCCTCTCCTGGTGCTCCGGTTTGACTTTCCACCTGCTTTACTATCAACCTCCCAACTTGGAGAGACAGCCCCTTTAACCTCCTGGTTCGCACTGGTTGCCAATTTGGCAGAGGATGAAAGGGAAGAGGGAGAACCAATGAGAGAGTAGCTGTTAGGCATTTGGACGGGCACATATCACTGTAATTTCCGGGCAGGAAGAAGAATTAACCAAAGTCTCAGCCACCCACCAGGAACCAGTATAGGTCCTGAACCAAAATTTTGGACTTGCGGTCAGCTCACCAAAAACGAGTTGAAAAATGGAGCTCAGGGGTACAGCAATTCACAAACTGGCCGAGTAATAAAGGACAACTATCGTCCAAAAATCTGTTGAGGGAAGGCAACGAGGCGGACTTGAAAGCGAGGCAGAATAGCAGGAAACAGATTTCAAGAGGTACGTTGGAATCGCCTTTAAAGCACAGGAAGAGGGGCACAACTTCGACAATGATGCACTTGGCCAAAAAGGGCGTATGCGTTTTCTCCTGAATATATTCAGGAGAAAACGCATACGCCCTTTTTGGCCATGCAAGCAAGCGGGCAATGCAAATCTGCACTACAAAGAAGAATCACTTCCCACCGGTCAAAAGGGACATCCACAAAATGTGTAAAAACCAAAAAGGCAAGACAGGCCTTGGAGAACAGGGAGCCTTGTAATGCTGATGGGCGGGATGTAAATTGGCAAATGCCTCTCTGGAGGAGTGCATTGTGTTCCCTAAAAGAAGTAAACAACAGAGCTACATAGCCAAGGGCACTTCCAGTCTAGGGAATATACCTTGGGAAAACTGAAAATCAATAAGACAGAGCCACCCCAAAATTTAGGGCTGCACTGCTTACAAGGACCTCAACTTGGGTACACCTTAAATATCCCAGGAAATATAAAAATGGTTCAAGAAATTGTGGTACTTACGTATGATGGAATATCCCTCAGCCATGAAATCAATGTCATAAGACCAGTAGCAGCAAAATGGATGGTTTCAGGTACGATGATTCTAAGTGAAATAAGTCACACAGAAAAAGAAACTTATCATAAGATATCACTTATGAAGATCCTGTAAACATGGCTACACTTGAACTGAGTTAGGAAAGAGAACAGTGTCTCACATTTAGAAAACACTCTTATGCCTGCTTAAGGGGGAAGGAGAGGTGGGGTGATGCATAAAACCAGAGTTTGATATATGCACAGGTACCGTTCCAAAAACCAACTATGGAATAGACAAGACCTACACCTTCCTCAGTGAAAGGGACTCAAAACAGCCTATTTCCCGCAGAGGAATATATCTGACTACTAAGAATCTTAAAACCTATGTATTGATATGTCTCCGTAAGGGAATCAAGTGTGTCTAGACTGGCATAAACATGGCAGCGAGAATCATCTCAAACCCACTATAAAAAGGAATTTCAAAAACAAAACAAAAAAACTGGGAAATTCTTTACAATTCCTTCAGGGTCAATGATGAAATCTGGAATGACCCTATCTACAATGACAGCTGGATGTGGCATAAGGCTGGACACTTGGGACTGAGAGGATTGGTGAGATTGGGTGAACAAATGCAGACCCTTTAAAGCAATAATGCATGGCACCCATTCCATGGGTCCCAACTCTCCAGGTTGAAGGGAATATTACTACAGTTATAACATGTACGGGAAACCTAGAGAACGGACACACTGTGAATACGAAAGGTTTCTAAAACTCAACGAATAGTCCCTCTCCTGGTGCTCCGGTTTGACTTTCCATCTGCTTTACTATCAACCTCCCAACTTGGAGAGACAGCCCCTTTAACATCCTGGTTCGCACAGGTTGCCAATTTGGCAGAGGATGAAAGGGAAGAGGGAGAACCAATGAGAGAGTAGCTGTTAGGCATTTGGACGGGCATATATCACTGTAATTTCCCGGCAGGAAGAAGAATTAACCAAATTCTCAGCCACCCACCGGGAACCAGTATAGGTCCTGAACCAAAATTTTGGACTTGCGGTCAGCTCACCAAAAACGAGTTGAAAAATGGAGCTCAGGGGCACAGCAATTCACAAACTGGCCGAGTAATAAAGGACAACTATCGTCCAAAAATCTGTTGAGGGAAGGCAACGAGGCGGACTTGAAAGCGAGGCAGAATAGCAGGAAACAGATTTCAAGAGGTACGTTGGAATCGCCTTTAAAGCACAGGAAGAGGGGCACAACTTCGACAATGATGCACTTGGCCATAAAGGGCGTATGCGTTTTCTCCTGAATATATTCAGGAGAAAACGCATACGCCCTTTTTGGCCAAGCAAGCAAGCAGGCAATGCAAATCTGCACTACAAAGAAGTATCACTTCCCACCGGTCAAAAGGGACATCCACAAAATGTGTAAAAACCAGAAAGGCAAGACAGGCCCTGGAGAACAGGGAATCTTGTTATGCTGATGGGCGGGATGTAAATTGCCAACTGCCTCTCTGGAGGAGTACATTGTGTTCCCTAAAACAAGTAAAGAACAGAGCTACAGAGCCAAAGGCACTTCCAGTCTAGGGAACATACCTTGGGAAAACTGAAAATCAATAAGACACAGCCACCCCAAAATTTAGGGCTACACTGCTTACAAGGACCTCAACTTGGGTACACCTTAAATATCCCAGGAAATACAAAAATGGTTCAAAAAATTGTGGTACTTACGTACGATGGAATATCCCTCAGCCATGAAATCAATGTCATAAGACCAGTAGCAGCAAAATGGGTGGATTCAGGTACGATGATTCTAAGTGAAATAAGTCACACAGAAAAAGAAACTTATCATAAGATATCACTTATGAAGATCTTGTAAACATGGCTACACTTGAACTGAGTTAGGAAAGAGAACAGTGTCTCACATTTAGAAAACACTCTTATGCCTGCTTAAGGGGGAACGAGAGGTGGGGTGATGCATAAAACCAGAGTTTGATATAAGCACAGGTACCATTCCAAAAACGAACTATGGAATAGACAAGACCTACACCGTCCTCAGTGAAAGGGACTCAAAACCCCATATTTCCCGCAGAGGAATATATCTGACTAGTAAGAATCTTAAAACCTATGTATTGATATGTCTCCGTAAGGGAATCAAGTGTGTCTAGACTGGCATAAACATGGCAGCGAGAATCAGCTCAAACCCACTATAAAAAGGAATTTCAAAAACAAAACAAAAAAACTGGGAAATTCTTTGCAATTCCTTCAGGGTCTCTGATGAAACCTGGAATGACCCTATCTACAATGACAGCTGGATGTGGCATAAGGCTGGACACTTGGGACTGAGAGGATTGGTGAGATTGGTTGAACAAATGCAGACCCTTTAAAGCAATAATGCATGGCACCCATTCCATGGGTCCCAACTCTCCAGGTTGAAGGGAATATTACTACAGTTATAACATGTACGGGAAACCTAGAGAACGGACACACTGTGAATACGAAAGGTTTCTAAAACTCAACGAATAGTCCCTCTCCTGGTGCTCCGGTTTGACTTTCCACCTGCTTTACTATCAACCTCCCAACTTGGAGAGACAGCCCCTTTAATCTCCTGGTTCGCACAGGTTGCCAATTTGGCAGAGGATGTAAGGGAAGAGGGAGAACCAATGAGAGAGTAGCTGTTAGGCATTTGGACGGGCACATATCACTGTAATTTCCCGGCAGGAAGAAGAATTAACCAAAGTCTCAGCCCCCCACCGGGAACCAGCATAGGTCCTTTACCTAAATTTTGGACTTGCGGTCAGCTCACCAAAACGAGTTGAAAAATTGAGCTCAGGGGTACAGCAATTCACAAACTGGCCGAGTAATAAAGGACAACTATCGTCCAAAAATCTGTTGAGGGAAGGCAACTAGGCGGACTTGAAAGCAAGGCAGAATAGCAGGAAACAGATTTCAAGAGGTACTTTGGAATCGCCTTTAAAGCACAGGAAGAGGGGCACAACTTCGACAATGATGCACTTGGCCAAAAAGGGCGTATGCGTTTTCTCCTGAATATATTCAGGAGAAAACGCATACGCCCTTTTTGGCCAAGCAAGCAAGCGGGCAATGCAAATCTGCACTACAAAGAAGTATCACTTCCCACCGGTCAAAAGGGACATCCACAAAATGTGTAAAAACCAGAAAGGCAAGACAGGCCCTGGAGAACAGGGAGCCTTGTTATGCTGATGGGCGGGATGTAAATTGCCAACTGCCTCTCTGGAGGAGTGCACTGTGTTCCCTAAAACAAGTAAACAACCGAGCTACAGAGCCAAGGGCACTTCCAGTCTAGGGAATATACCTTGGGAAATCTGAAGATCAATAAGACAGAGCCACCCCAAAATTTAGGGCTGCACTGCTTACAAGGACCTCAACTTGGGTACACCTTAAATATCCCAGGAAATATAAAAATGGTTCAAAAAATTGTGGTACTTACGTACGATTGAATATCCCTCAGCCATGAAATCAATGTCATAAGAGCAGTAGCAGCAAAATGGGTGGATTCAGGAACGATGATTCTAAGTGAAGTAAGTCACAGAGAAAAAGAAACTTATCATAAGATATCACTTATGAAGATCCTGTAAACATGGCTACACTTGAACTGAGTTAGGAAAGAGAACAGTGTCTCACATTTAGAAAACACTATTATACCTGCTTAAGGGGGAAGGAGAGGTGGTGTGATGCATAAAACCAGAGTTTGATATAAGCACAGATACCGTTCCAAAAACCAACTATGGAATAGACAAGACCTACACCTTCCTCAGTGAAAGGGACTCAAAACACCATATTTCCCGCAGAGGAATGTATCTGACTAGTAAGAATCTTAAAACCTATGTATTGATATGTCTCAGTAAGGGAATCAAGTGTGTCTAGACTGGCATAAACATGGCAGCGAGAATCAGCTCAAACCCACTATAAAAAGGAATTTCGAAAACAAAACAAAAAAACTGGGAAATTCTTTACAATTCCTTCAGAGTCTCTGATGAAACCTGGAATGACCCTATCTACAACGACAGCTGGATGTGGCATAAGGCTGGACACTTGGGACTGAGAGGATTGGTGAGATTGGGTGAGCAAATGCAGACCCTTTAAAGCAATAATGCATGGCACCCATTCCATGGGTCCCAACTATCCAGGTTGAAGGGAATATTACTACAGTTATAACATGTACGGGAAACCTAGAGAACGGACACACTGTGAATACGAAAGGTTTCTAAAACTCAACGAATAGTCCCTCTCCTGGTGCTCCGGTTTGACTTTCCATCTGCTTTACTATCAACCTCCCAACTTGGAGAGACAGCCACTTTAACCTCCTGGTTCGCACAGGTTGCCAATTTGGCAGAGGATGAAAGGGAAGAGGGAGAACCAATGAGAGAGTAGCTGATAGGCATTTGGACGGGCACATATCACTGTAATTTCCCGGCAGGAAGAAGAATTAACCAAAGTCTCAGCCCCCCACCCGGGAACCAGTATAGGTCCTGAACCAAAATTTTGGACTTGCGGTCAGCTCACCAAAAACGAGTTGAAAAATGGAGCTCAGGGGCACAGCAATTCAAAAACTGGCCGAGTAATAAAGGACAACTATCGTCCAAAAATCTGTTGAGGGAAGGCAACGAGGTGGACTTGAAAGCGAGGCAGAATAGCAGGAAACAGATTTCAAGAGGTACGTTAGAATCGCCTTTAAAGCACAGGAAGAGGGGCACAACTTCGACAATGATGCACTTGGCCAAAAAGGGCGTATGCGTTTTCTCCTGAATATATTCAGGAGAAAACGCATACGCCCTTTTTGGCCAAGCAAGCAAGCGGGCAATGCAAATCTGCACTACAAAGAAGCATCACTTCCCACCGGTAAAAAGGGACATACACAACATGTGTAAAAACCAGAAAGGCAAGACAGGCCCTGGAGAACAGGGAGCCTTGTTATGCTGATGGGCGGGATGTAAATTGCCAACTGCCTCTCTGGAGGAGTGCATTGTGTTCCCTAAAACAAGTAAACAACAGAGCTACAGAGCCAAGGGCACTTCCAGTCTAGGGAATATACCTTGGGAAAACTGAAGATCAATAAGACAGAGCCACCCCAAAATTTAGGGCTGCACTGCTTACAAGGACCTCAACTTGGGTACACCTTAAATATCCCAGGAAATATAAAAATGGTTCAAAAAATTGTGGTACTTACGTACGATGGAATATCCCTCAGCCATGAAATCAATGTCATAAGACCAGTAGCAGTAAAATGGGTGGATTCAGGTACGATGATTCTAAGTTACATAAGTCACACCGAAAAAGAAACTTATCATAAGATATCACTTATGAAGATCCTGTAAACATGGCTACACTTGAACTGAGTTAGGAAGGAGAACAGTGTCTCACATTTAGAAAACACTCTTATGCCTGCTTAAGGGGGAAGGAGAGGTGGGGTGATGCATAAAACCAGAGTTTGATATAAGCACAGGTACCGTTCCAAAAACCAACTATGGAATAGACAAGACCTACACCTTCCTCAGTGAAAGGGACTCAAAACACCATATTTCCCGCAGAGGAATATATCTGACTAGTAAGAATCTTAAAACCTATGTATTGATATGTCTCCGTAAGGGAATCAACTGTGTATAGACTGGCATAAACATGGCAGCGAGAATCAGCTCAAACCCACTATAAAAAGGAATTTCAAAAACAAAACAAAAAAACTGGGAAATTCTTTACAATTCCTTCAGGGTCAATGATGAAACCTGGAATGACCCTATCTACAACGACAGCTGGATATGGCATAAGGCTGGACACTTGGGACTGAGGGGATTGGTGAGATTGGGTGAGCAAATGCAGACCCTTTAAAGCAATAATGCATGGCACACATTCCATGGGTCCCAACTCTCCAGGTTGAAGGGAATATTACTACAGTTATAACATGTACGGGAAACCTAGAGAACGGACATACTGTGAATACTAAAGGTTTCTAAAACTCAACGAATAGTCCCTCTCCTGGTGCTCCGGTTTGACTTTCCACCTGCTTTACTATCAACCTCCCAACTTGGAGAGACAGCCCCTTTAACCTCCTGGTTCGCACAGGTTGCCAATTTGGCAGAGGATGAAAGGGAAGAGGGAGAACCAATGAGAGAGTAGCTGTTAGGCATTTGGACGGGCACATATCACTGTAATTTCCCGGCAGGAAGAAGAATTAACCAAAGTCTCAGCCACCCACCGGGAACCAGTATAGGTCCTGAACCAAAATTTTGGACTTGCGGTCAGCTCACCAAAAACGAGTTGAAAAATGGAGCTCAGGGGTACAGCAATTCACAAACTGGCCGAGTAATAAAGGACAACTATCATCCAAAAATCTGTTGAGGGAAGGCAACGAGGTGGACTTGAAAGCGAGGCAGAATAGCAGGAAACAGATTTCAAGAGGTACGTTGGAATCGCCTTTAAAGCACAGGAAGAGGGGCACAACTTCGACAATGATGCACTTGGCCAAAAAGGGCGTATGCGTTTTCTCCTGAATATATTCAGGAGAAAACGCATACGCCCTTTTTGGCCATGCAAGCAAGCGGGCAATGCAAATCTGCACTACAAAGAAGTATCACTTCCCACCGGTCAAAAGGGACATCCACAAAATGTGTAAAAACCAAAAAGGCAAGACAGGCCTTGGAGAACAGGGAGCCTTGTAATGCTGATGGGCGGGATGTAAGTTGGCAAATGCCTCTCTGGAGGAGTGCATTGTGTTCCCTAAAAGAAGTAAACAACAGAGCTACATAGCCAAGGGCACTTCCAGTCTAGGGAATATACCTTGGGAAAACTGAAAATCAATAAGACAGAGCCATCCGAAAATTTAGGGCTGCACTGCTTACAAGGACCTCAACTTGGGTACACCTTAAATATCCCAGGAAATATAAAAATGGTTCAAGAAATTGTGGTACTTACTTATGATGGAATATCCCTCAGCCATGAAATCAATGTCATAAGACCAGTAGCAGCAAAGTGGGTGGATTCAGGTACGATGATTCCTAGTGAAATAAGTCACACAGAAAAAGAAACTTATCATAAGATATCACTTATGAAGATCCTGTAAACATGGCTACACTTGAACTGAGTTAGGAAAGAGAACAGTGTCTCACATTTAGAAAACACTCTTATGCCTGCTTAAGGGGGAAGGAGAGGTGGGGTGATGCATAAAAGCAGAGTTTGATATAAGCACAGGTACCGTTCCAAAAACCAACTATGGAATCGTCAAGACCTACACTTTCCTCAGTGAAAGGGACCCGAGGCATCTGTGAGTAACCGAGAGCTGAGTCCCAGGCCAGCTCCTCTTGAACTTTTCCCACCCTTCCCAGGTAAAACACCTGAATATGTACAAGGGCTTGAAAGCCTAGAGGAAGGGCCGTGGAGCCACACCAGCGACAACACGCAGGCCAACTTGGTGCCTGCAGGCCAGCCAGGATGGTCCTGGCCCTGGGCGCTCTTCTGGAAGCTTTCCATTGCCCTGCCTGAGATACCCCTCCTGTCCCGGCACCCACTGCTTTTTTCCTTCCTCACCTCTGTCCGGAGAGAAATTCCAGCGGAAGGTATGGGTGACACATCCTCTTCTTTACAGGTGGAAGCCTGGCATCTCCTGCAGAAAGTCCAGCAGAGACCCACTCACACCGGGCCACCCAGAAAGCCGTGGCCCCTCACTCCCTCCCACCAGCACAGCCCCGAGACTGCTGACGGGGCAGAGAATATGGAGTCAGGCACAGCTTCAGGGGCTATTGCTGCCTGCAGCGCTGTTTATATTGACCTCAACCCAGGCACACCAGGGGAGGGCCGGCCGGCAGGGTCAGGCTACGCAGGTCAGCTAATCCTCAGCCCTCAGGGAATCACATTGCTGAAAATGGACCTCGCTAAGGCAGAATAGAAGCCAAGGAATAAAAGGACACAATGCAATTTGCAGCACCGTAGGTGTGTCTAGAGGTAATCACGTGACTTGTAGTAAGTCAGAAAGTGAAAGACACATATCATATCATATCTCTTATAGGTGTGACCAAAAAATGGATACCAGGGCAGATATTTCCACGGGGAAGGGCAATCACAGATTCATTCAACAAACTTATGGTTCACCAATGGAAAGGTGTGAGGATTGGTTTCATTATGATATTGGGGTTAACAGACATATACAAACACAGGTGACATATAGAATCACCAAAGACCTACAGAATACCAAGAGAAGACTACTCAACATTCTGTCATAAGGTAAATGGGAAAAGGATCCCAGGAAGAACAGACATATTTATATGTGTAAAAGAACCACATCTTCCACACCTACAACGAGCCAAACATTGTAATCAAATTTGCTGTAATAAAAAATAAAAAATTAAATTAAAAACACGAACAAGAAGTAGTGAGACAAACTTGCGGGGCTTTCTCCTGGCACATTCCATTCTAAATTCCAATCTAGAACACGACATCCATTGAGGCTCTGTTGCCCCTGACACCAGATTTGGTAAGGGAGAACTGCTGCCACCTTGTGGCCATTTCACACAACAGCAGCTTTAATCCCAGCGCTAATGGTCAGTTGATATTCAAAATCATTGCAGGCCTGTAAATGACACCTGCCCTGAAAACAAATCCTGGGGTCATATATCGACCAAAAAATTCAAAGGACGTCCATATTTCAAAACGACAGTTTACAAAGGCATATTTTACACACATTAGTCTTCTGCTTCTTTTTCTTTCTTTCTTTTTTTGTTAAAAAAACGGGAATGGCAAAAAGCATCCCTCAGAATGGGCGAAAATATTTGCAAACGAATCAATGGACAAAGGTTTAATCTCCAATATATATAAAGAGCTCATGCAGCTTAATATTAAAACAACAAACAACCCAATACAAAAATGGGCCGAAGATCTAAAGAGACATTTCTCTAAAGAAGACACACAGATGGCCAAGACGCACATGAAAAGCTGCTCAACATCACTAATTATTAGAGAAATGCAAATCAAAACTACAATGAGGTATCACCTCACACCTGTTAGAATCGGCATCATCAGAAAATCTACAAACAATGAATTCTGGGGAGGGTGTGGACAAAAGGATCCCTCTTCCACTAGTGGTGGAAATGTAAATTGATACAGTCACGATGGAGAACAGTATGGAGTTTCCTTAAAAAAACTAGAAATAGAATTACCATATGATCCAGCAATCCCACTTCTGGGCATATACCCAGAGAAAACCATAAATCAAAAAGGCACATTCACCACAATGCTCATTTCAGCACTATTTACGATAGCCAGGTAATGGAAGCAACCTAAATACCCACAGACAGACGAATGGATAAAGATGTGGTACATATATAAAATGGAATATTACTCAGCCATAAGAAGGAATGAAACTGGGTCATTTGTAGAGACGTCGATGGATCTAGAGACTGTCATACAGAATGAAGTAAGTCAGAAAGAGAAAAACAAATATTGTATATTAATGCATATACGTGGAACCTAGAAAAGTGGTACAGATGAACTGCTTTGCAGGGAAGAAATAGAGACACAGAGGTAGAGAACACACGTATGGACACCAAGTGTGGGAAGCCATGGGTAGATGGTGTTGGGATGAGTTGGGAGATTGGGATTGACCTGTATACATGTATATGCATAAAATACATAACTAATAATAACCTGCTGTATAAAAAAATAAATAAAATTAAATTTCAAAATTTTTAAAAATAAAATTTAAAAATAAAACAGAAAAAAGTTCTTCCCTTCACACAGATGTATTTATATGAATGAATTATTTCCATGCTTATATCTATAAATACATAAAAGAGGAATAAAATCTAACTTGAACCAAAAAAGAAAAAAAAAAACCTGAACCCACGAGTTAGACAGAGGAAAACCCTATCAGGGCACTTGCTCCAGCGGTAAACAATTCTGAAATTGGTCAGAGGTGGGGAATCATCTCCCATAGAGCCAGCAGCCCACTCCTATGAAAGGAGCATCCTCATTGCAAAGGGTGGGCCATGCCGAGGCATCTGTGAGTAACCGTGAGCTGAGCCCCAGGCCAGCTGCTATTGAACTTTTCCCTCCCTTCCCAGGTAAAACACCTGAAAATGTACAAGGGCTTGAAAGCCTAGAGGAAGGGCCGTGGAGCCACACCAGCCACAGCACGCAGGCCAACTTGGTGCCTGCAGGCCAGCCAGGATGGTCCTGGCCCTGGGCGCTCTTCTGGAAGCTTTCCATTGCCCTGCCTGAGATACCCCTCCTGTCCCGGCCCCAACTGCTTTTTTCCTTCCTCACCTCTGTCCGGAGAGAAATTCCAGCGGAAGGTATGGGTGCCACATCCTCTTCTTTACAGGTGGAAGCCTGGCAACTACTGCAGAAAGTCCAGCAGAGACCCACTCACACCGGGCCACCCACAAAGCCGTGGCCCCTCACTCCCTCCCACCAGCACAGCCCGGAGACTGCTGATGGGGCAGAGAATATGGAGTCAGGCACAGCTTCAGGGGCTATTGCTGCCTGCAGCGCTGTTTATATTGACCTCAACCCAGGCACACCCGGGGAGGGCAGGCCAGCAGGGTCAGGATACCCAGGTCAGCTAATCTTCAGCCCTCAGGGAATCACATTGTTGAAAATGGACCTCGCTAACGCAGAATGGAAGCCAAGGAATAAAAGGACACAATGCCATTTGCAGCACCGTAGGTGTGTCTAGAGGTAATCACGTGACTTGTAGTAAGTCAGAAAGTGAAAGATACATATCATATCATATCTCTTATAGGTGTGACCGAAAAATGGATACCAGGGCAGATATTTCCACGGAGAAGGGCAATCACAGATTCATTCAACAAACTTATGGTTCACCAATGGAAAGGTGTGAGGATTGGTTTCATTATGATATTGGGGTTAACAGACATATACAAACACAGGTGACATATAGAATCACCAAAGACCTACAGAATGCCAAGAGAAGACTACTCAACATTCTGTCATAAGGTACATGGGAAAAGGATCCCAGGAAGAACAGACATATGTATATGTGTAAAAGAACCACATCTTCCACACCTACAACGAGCCAAACATTGTAATCAAATTTGCTGTAATAAAAAATAAAAAATTAAATTAAAAACACGAACAAGAAGTAGTGAGACAAACTTGCGGGGCTTTCTCCTGGCACATTCCATTCTAAATTCCAATCTAGAACACGACATCCATTGAGGCTCTGTTGCCCCTGACACCAGATTTGGTAAGGGAGAACTGCTGCCACCTTGTGGCCATTTCACACAACAGCAGCTTTAATCCCAGCGCTAATGGTCAGTTGATATTCAAAATCATTGCAGGCCTGTAAATGACACCTGCCCTGAAAACAAATCCTGGGGTCATATATCGACCAAAAAATTCAAAGGACGTCCATATTTCAAAACGACAGTTTACAAAGGCATATTTTACACACATTAGTCTTCTGCTTCTTTTTCTTTCTTTCTTTTTTTGTTAAAAAAACGGGAATGGCAAAAAGCATCCCTCAGAATGGGCGAAAATATTTGCAAACGAATCAATGGACAAAGGTTTAATCTCCAATATATATAAAGAGCTCATGCAGCTTAATATTAAAACAACAAACAACCCAATACAAAAATGGGCCGAAGATCTAAAGAGACATTTCTCTAAAGAAGACACACAGATGGCCAAGACGCACATGAAAAGCTGCTCAACATCACTAATTATTAGAGAAATGCAAATCAAAACTACAATGAGGTATCACCTCACACCTGTTAGAATCGGCATCATCAGAAAATCTACAAACAATGAATTCTGGGGAGGGTGTGGACAAAAGGATCCCTCTTCCACTAGTGGTGGAAATGTAAATTGATACAGTCACGATGGAGAACAGTATGGAGTTTCCTTAAAAAAACTAGAAATAGAATTACCATATGATCCAGCAATCCCACTTCTGGGCATATACCCAGAGAAAACCATAAATCAAAAAGGCACATTCACCACAATGCTCATTTCAGCACTATTTACGATAGCCAGGTAATGGAAGCAACCTAAATACCCACAGACAGACGAATGGATAAAGATGTGGTACATATATAAAATGGAATATTACTCAGCCATAAGAAGGAATGAAACTGGGTCATTTGTAGAGACGTCGATGGATCTAGAGACTGTCATACAGAATGAAGTAAGTCAGAAAGAGAAAAACAAATATTGTATATTAATGCATATACGTGGAACCTAGAAAAGTGGTACAGATGAACTGCTTTGCAGGGAAGAAATAGAGACACAGAGGTAGAGAACACACGTATGGACACCAAGTGTGGGAAGCCATGGGTAGATGGTGTTGGGATGAGTTGGGAGATTGGGATTGACCTGTATACATGTATATGCATAAAATACATAACTAATAATAACCTGCTGTATAAAAAAATAAATAAAATTAAATTTCAAAATTTTTAAAAATAAAATTTAAAAATAAAACAGAAAAAAGTTCTTCCCTTCACACAGATGTATTTATATGAATGAATTATTTCCATGCTTATATCTATAAATACATGAAAGAGGAATAAAATCTAACTTGAACCAAAAAAGAAAAAAAAAAAACCTGAACCCACGAGTTAGACAGAGGAAAACCCTATCAGGGCACTTGCTCCAGCGGTAAACAATTCTGAAATTGGTCAGAGGTGGGGAATCATCTCCCATAGAGCCAGCAGCCCACTCCTATGAAAGGAGCATCCTCATTGCAAAGGGTGGGCCATGCCGAGGCATCTGTGAGTAACCGTGAGCTGAGCCCCAGGCCAGCTGCTATTGAACTTTTCCCTCCCTTCCCAGGTAAAACACCTGAAAATGTACAAGGGCTTGAAAGCCTAGAGGAAGGGCCGTGGAGCCACACCAGCCACAGCACGCAGGCCAACTTGGTGCCTGCAGGCCAGCCAGGATGGTCCTGGCCCTGGGCGCTCTTCTGGAAGCTTTCCATTGCCCTGCCTGAGATACCCCTCCTGTCCCGGCCCCAACTGCTTTTTTCCTTCCTCACCTCTGTCCGGAGAGAAATTCCAGCGGAAGGTATGGGTGCCACATCCTCTTCTTTACAGGTGGAAGCCTGGCAACTACTGCAGAAAGTCCAGCAGAGACCCACTCACACCGGGCCACCCACAAAGCCGTGGCCCCTCACTCCCTCCCACCAGCACAGCCCCGAGACTGCTGATGGGGCAGAGAATATGGAGTCAGGCACAGCTTCAGGGGCTATTGCTGCCTGCAGCGCTGTTTATATTGACCTCAACCCAGGCACACCCGGGGAGGGCAGGCCAGCAGGGTCAGGATACCCAGGTCAGCTAATCTTCAGCCCTCAGGGAATCACATTGTTGAAAATGGACCTCGCTAACGCAGAATGGAAGCCAAGGAATAAAAGGACACAATGCCATTTGCAGCACCGTAGGTGTGTCTAGAGGTAATCACGTGACTTGTAGTAAGTCAGAAAGTGAAAGATACATATCATATCATATCTCTTATAGGTGTGACCGAAAAATGGATACCAGGGCAGATATTTCCACGGAGAAGGGCAATCACAGATTCATTCAACAAACTTATGGTTCACCAATGGAAAGGTGTGAGGATTGGTTTCATTATGATATTGGGGTTAACAGACATATACAAACACAGGTGACATATAGAATCACCAAAGACCTACAGAATGCCAAGAGAAGACTACTCAACATTCTGTCATAAGGTACATGGGAAAAGGATCCCAGGAAGAACAGACATATGTATATGTGTAAAAGAACCACATCTTCCACACCTACAACAAGCCAAACATTGTAATCAAATTTGCTGTAATAAAAAAAAAAATAAATTAAAAACACGAACAAGAAGTAGTGAGACAAACTTGAGGGGATTTCTCCTGGCACATTCCATTCTAAATTCCAATCAAGAACACAACTTCCATTGAGGCTCTGTTGCCCCAGTAACCAGATTTGGTAAGGGAGAACTGCTGCCACCTTGTGGCCGTTTCACACAACAGCAGCTTTAATCCCAGCGCTAATGGTCAGTTGATATTCAAAATCATTGCAGGCCTGTAAATGACACCTGCCCTGAAAACAAATCCTGGGGTCATATATCGACCAAAAAATTCAAAGGACGTCCATATTTCAAAACGACAGTTTCAAAAGGCATATTTTACACACATTAGTCTTCTGCTTCTTTTTCTTTCTTTCTTTTCTTGTTAAAAAAACGGGAATGGCAAAAAGCATCCCTCAGAATGGGCGAAAATATTTGCAAACGAATCAATGGACAAAGGTTTAATCTCCAATATATATAAAGAGCTCATGCAGCTTAATATTAAAACAACAAACAACCCAATACAAAAATGGGCAGAAGATCTAAAGAGACGTTTCTTCAAAGAAGACACAGAGATGGCCAAGACGCACATGAAAAGCTGCTCAACATCACTAATTATTAGAGAAATGCAAATCAAAACTACAATGAGGTATCACCTCACACCTGTTAGAATCGGCATCATCAGAAAATCTACAAACAACGAATTCTGGGGAGGGTGTGGACAAAAGGATCCCTCTTCCACTAGTGGTGGAAATGTAAATTGATACAGTCACGATGGAGAACAGTATGGAGTTTCCTTAAAAAAACTAGAAATAGAATTACCATATGATCCAGCAATCCCACTTCTGGGCATATACCCAGAGAAAACCATAAATCAAAAAGGCACATTCACCACAATGCTCATTTCAGCACTATTTACGATAGCCAGGTAATGGAAGCAACCTAAATACCCACAGACAGACGAATGGATAAAGATGTGGTACATATATAAAATGGAATATTACTCAGCCATAAGAAGGAATGAAACTGGGTCATTTGTAGAGACGTCGATGGATCTAGAGACTGTCATACAGAATGAAGTAAGTCAGAAAGAGACAAACAAATATTGTATATTAATGCATATACGTGGAAGCTAGAAAAATGGAACAGATGAACTGGTTTGCAGGGAAGAAATAGAGACACAGAGGTAGAGAACACACGTATGGACACCAAGTGTGGGAAGCCATGGGTAGGTGGTGTTGGGTTGAGTTTTGAGACTGGGATTGCCCTGTATACATGTATATGCATAAAATACATAACTAATAATAACCTGCTGTATAAAAAAATAAATAAAATTAAATTTCAAAATTTTTAAAAATAAAATTTAAAAATAAAACAGAAAAAAGTTCTTCCCTTTACACAGATGTATTTATATGAATGAATTATTTCCATGCTTATATCTATAAATACATAAAAGAGGAATAAAATCTAACTTGAACCAAAAAAGAAAAAAAAAACCTGAACCCACGAGTTAGACAGAGGAAAACCCTATCAGGGCACTTGCTCCAGCGGTAAACAATTCTGAAATTGGTCAGAGGTGGGGAATCATCTCCCATAGAGCCAGCAGCCCACTCCTACGCAAGGAGCGTCCTCATTTCAAAGCTGGGGTCCATGCCGAGGCGTCTGTGAGTAACGGTGAGCTGAGCCCCACGCCAGCTGCTGTTGAACTTTTCCCACCCTTCCCAGGTAAAACACCTGAATATGTACAAGGGCTTGAAAGCCTAGAGGAAGGGCCGTGGCGCCACACCAGCGACAGCACGCAGGCCAACTTGGTGCCTGCAGGCCAGCCAGGATGGTCCTGGCCCTGGGTGCTCTTCTGGAAGCTTTCCTTTGCCCTGCCTGAGATACCCCTCCTGTCCCGGCACCCACTGCTTTTTTCCTTCCTCACCTATGTCTGGAGAGAAATTCCAGCGGAAGGTATGGGTGACACATCCTCTTCTTTACAGGTGGCAGCCTGGCAACTCCTGCAGAAAGTCCAGCAGAGACCCACTCACACCGGGCCACCCAGAAAGCCGTGGCCCCTCACTCCCTCCCACCAGCTCAGCCCCAAGAGTGCTGACGGGGCAGAGAATATGGAGTCAGGCACAGCTTCAGGGGCTATTGCTGCCTGCAGCGCTGTTTATATTGACCTCAACCCAGGCACACCAGGTGAGGGCCGGCCGGCAGGGTCAGGCTACCCAGGTCAGCTAATCCTCAGCCCTCAGGGAATCACATTGCTGAAAATGGACCTCGCTAAGGCAGAATAGAAGCCAAGGAATAAAAGGACACAATGCCATTTGCAGCACCGTAGGTGTGTCTAGAGGTAATCACGTGACTTGTAGTAAGTCAGAAAGTGAAAGACACATATCATATCATATCTCTTATAGGTGTGACCAAAAAATGGATACCAGGGCAGATATTTCCACGGAGAAGGGCAATCACAGATTCATTCAACAAACTTATGGTTCACCAATGGAAAGGTGTGAGGATTGGTTTCATTATGATATTGGGGTTAACAGACATATACAAACACAGGTGACATATAGAATCACCAAAGACCTACAGAATACCAAGAGAAGACTACTCAACATTCTGTCATAAGGTAAATGGGAAAAGGATCCCAGGAAGAACAGACATATTTATATGTGTAAAAGAACCACATCTTCCACACCTACAACGAGCCAAACATTGTAATCAAATTTGCTGTAATAAAAAATAAAAAATTAAATTAAAAACACGAACAAGAAGTAGTGAGACAAACTTGCGGGGCTTTCTCCTGGCACATTCCATTCTAAATTCCAATCTAGAACACGACATCCATTGAGGCTCTGTTGCCCCTGACACCAGATTTGGTAAGGGAGAACTGCTGCCACCTTGTGGCCATTTCACACAACAGCAGCTTTAATCCCAGCGCTAATGGTCAGTTGATATTCAAAATCATTGCAGGCCTGTAAATGACACCTGCCCTGAAAACAAATCCTGGGGTCATATATCGACCAAAAAATTCAAAGGACGTCCATATTTCAAAACGACAGTTTACAAAGGCATATTTTACACACATTAGTCTTCTGCTTCTTTTTCTTTCTTTCTTTTTTTGTTAAAAAAACGGGAATGGCAAAAAGCATCCCTCAGAATGGGCGAAAATATTTGCAAACGAATCAATGGACAAAGGTTTAATCTCCAATATATATAAAGAGCTCATGCAGCTTAATATTAAAACAACAAACAACCCAATACAAAAATGGGCCGAAGATCTAAAGAGACATTTCTCTAAAGAAGACACACAGATGGCCAAGACGCACATGAAAAGCTGCTCAACATCACTAATTATTAGAGAAATGCAAATCAAAACTACAATGAGGTATCACCTCACACCTGTTAGAATCGGCATCATCAGAAAATCTACAAACAATGAATTCTGGGGAGGGTGTGGACAAAAGGATCCCTCTTCCACTAGTGGTGGAAATGTAAATTGATACAGTCACGATGGAGAACAGTATGGAGTTTCCTTAAAAAAACTAGAAATAGAATTACCATATGATCCAGCAATCCCACTTCTGGGCATATACCCAGAGAAAACCATAAATCAAAAAGGCACATTCACCACAATGCTCATTTCAGCACTATTTACGATAGCCAGGTAATGGAAGCAACCTAAATACCCACAGACAGACGAATGGATAAAGATGTGGTACATATATAAAATGGAATATTACTCAGCCATAAGAAGGAATGAAACTGGGTCATTTGTAGAGACGTCGATGGATCTAGAGACTGTCATACAGAATGAAGTAAGTCAGAAAGAGAAAAACAAATATTGTATATTAATGCATATACGTGGAACCTAGAAAAGTGGTACAGATGAACTGCTTTGCAGGGAAGAAATAGAGACACAGAGGTAGAGAACACACGTATGGACACCAAGTGTGGGAAGCCATGGGTAGATGGTGTTGGGATGAGTTGGGAGATTGGGATTGACCTGTATACATGTATATGCATAAAATACATAACTAATAATAACCTGCTGTATAAAAAAATAAATAAAATTAAATTTCAAAATTTTTAAAAATAAAATTTAAAAATAAAACAGAAAAAAGTTCTTCCCTTCACACAGATGTATTTATATGAATGAATTATTTCCATGCTTATATCTATAAATACATAAAAGAGGAATAAAATCTAACTTGATCCAAAAAAGAAAAAAAAAACCTGAACCCACGAGTTAGACAGAGGAAAACCCTATCAGGGCACTTGCTCCAGCGGTAAACAATTCTGAAATTGGTCAGAGGTGGGGAATCATCTCCCATAGAGCCAGCAGCCCACTCCTACGCAAGGAGCGTCCTCATTTCAAAGCTGGGGTCCATGCCGAGGCGTCTGTGAGTAACGGTGAGCTGAGCCCCACGCCAGCTGCTGTTGAACTTTTCCCACCCTTCCCAGGTAAAACACCTGAATATGTACAAGGGCTTGAAAGCCTAGAGGAAGGGCCGTGGAGCCACACCAGCGACAGCACGCAGGCCAACTTGGTGCCTGCAGGCCAGCCAGGATGGTCCTGGCCCTGGGTGCTCTTCTGGAAGCTTTCCTTTGCCCTGCCTGAGATACCCCTCCTGTCCCGGCACCCACTGCTTTTTTCCTTCCTCACCTATGTCTGGAGAGAAATTCCAGCGGAAGGTATGGGTGACACATCCTCTTCTTTACAGGTGGCAGCCTGGCAACTCCTGCAGAAAGTCCAGCAGAGACCCACTCACACCGGGCCACCCAGAAAGCCGTGGCCCCTCACTCCCTCCCACCAGCTCAGCCCCAAGACTGCTGACGGGGCAGAGAATATGGAGTCAGGCACAGCTTCAGGGGCTATTGCTGCCTGCAGCGCTGTTTATATTGACTTCAACCCAGGCACACCTGGGGAGGGCCTGCCGGCAGGGTCAGGCTACCCAGGTCAGCTAATCCTCAGCCCTCAGGGAATCACATTGTTGAAAATGGACCTCGCTAAGGCAGAATAGTAGCCAAGGAATAAAAGGACACAATGCCATTTGCAGCACCGTAGGTGTGTCTAGAGGTAATCACGTGACTTGTAGTAAGTCAGAAAGTGAAAGATACATATCATATCATATCTCTTATAGGTGTGACCGAAAAATGGATACCACGGCAGATATTTCCACGGAGAAGGGCTATCACAGATTCATTCAACAAACTTATGGTTCACCAATGGAAAGGTGTGAGGATTGGTTTCATTATGATATTGGGGTTAACAGACATATACAAACACAGGTGACATATATAATCACCAAAGACCTACAGAATACCAAGAGAAGACTACTCAACATTCTGTCATAAGGTACATGGGAAAAGGATCCCAGGAAGAACAGACATATGTATATGTGTAAAAGAACCACATCTTCCACACCTACAACAAGCCAAACATTGTAATCAAATTTGCTGTAATAAAAAATTAAAAATTAAATTAAAAACACGAACAAGAAGTAGTGAGACAAACTTGAGGGGCTTTCTCCTGGTACATTCCATTCTACATTCCAATCTAGAACACGACTTCCATTGAGGCTCTGTTGCCCCAGTAACCAGATTTGGTAAGGGAGAACTGCTGCCACATTGTGGCCGTGTCACAAAACAGCAGCTTTAATCCCAGCGCTAATGGTCAGTTGATATTCAAAATCATTGCAGGCCTGTAAATGACACCTGCCCTGAAAACAAATCCTGGGTTCATATATCGACCAAAAAATTCAAAGGACGTCCATATTTCAAAACGACAGTTTCAAAAGGGATATTGTACACACATTAGTGTTCTGCTTCTTTTTCTTTCTTTCTTTTTTTGTTAAAAAAACGGGAATGCCAAAAAGCATCCCTCAGAATGGGCGAAAATATTTGCAAACGAATCAATGGACAAAGGTTTAATCTCCAATATATATAAAGAGCTCATGCAGCTTAATATTAAAAAAACAAACAACCCAATACAAAATTGGGCAGAAGATCTAAAGACACGTTTCTTCAAAGAAGACACAGAGATGGCCAAGACCAACATGAAAAGCTGCTCAACATCACTAATTATTAGAGAAATGCAAATCAAAACTACAATGAGGTATCACCTCACACCTGTTAGAATCAGCATCATCAGAAAATCTACAAACAACGAATTCTGGGGAGGGTGTGGACAAAAGGATCCCTCTTCCACTAGTGGTGGAAATGTAAATTGATACAGTCACGATGGAGAACAGTATGGAGTTTCCTTAAAAAAACTAGAAATAGAATTACCATATGATCCAGCAATCCCACTTCTGGGCATATACCCAGAGAAAACCATAAAACAAAAAGGCACATTCACCACAATGCTCATTTCAGCACTATTTACGATAGCCAGGTAATGGAAGCAACCTAAATACCCACAGACAGACGAATGGATAAAGATGTGGTACATATATAAAATGGAATATTACTCAGCCATAAGAAGGAATGAAACTGGGTCATTTGTAGAGACGTCGACGGATCTAGAGACTGTCATACAGAATGAAGTAAGTCAGAAAGAGAAAAACAAATATTGTATATTAATGCATATATGTGGAACCTAGAAAAATGGTATAGATGAATTGGTTTGCAGGGAAGAAATAGAGACACAGAGGTAGAGAACACACGTATGGACACCAAGTGTGGGAAGCCATGGGGTGGTGGTGGTGGCATATGTTGAGAGATTGGGATTGACCTGTATACATGTATATGCATAAAATACATAACTAATAATAACCTGCTGTATAAAAATATAAATAAAATTAAATTTTAAAATTTAAAAAAATAAAATTTAAAAATAAAACAGAAAAAAGTTCTTCCCTTCACACAGATGTATTTATATGAATGAATTATTTCCATGCTTATATCAATAAATACATAAAAGAGGAATAAAATCTAACTTGAACCAAAAAAGGAAAAAAAACCTGAACCCACCAGTTATACAGAGGATAACCCTATCAGGGAACTTGCTCCAGCGGTAAACAATTCTGAAATTGGTCATAGGTGGGGAATCATCTCCCATACAGCCAGCAGCCCACCCCCCAAGCAAGGAGGGTCCTCATTGCAAAGCTGGGGGACCAAGCCAAGGCATCTGTGAGTAAACGTGAGCTGAGCCCCAGTCCTGCGGCAGCTGAACTCTTCCCACCCTTTCCAGGTAAAACACCTGAATATGTACAAGAACTTGCAAGCTTAGATGAAGGGCTGTGGAGCCACACCTGCGACAGCACACAGGCCGACTTGGTGCCTGCAGGCCAGTCAGGATGGTCCTGGCCCCAGATGCTCTTCTGGAAGCTTTCCATTTCCCTGCCTGAGATACCCCTCCTGCCACGGCCCCCACTGCTTTTTTACTTCCTCACCTCTGCCTGGGGAGAAATTCCAGCGGCAGGTATCGGTGACACATCCTCTTCTTTAGCAGGTGGTAGCCTGACAACTCCTGCAGAAAGTCCAGCAGAGCCCCACTCACACCTGGCCACCCACAAAGCCACGGCCCCTCACTCCCTCCCACCAGCACAGCCCCAGCACTGCCTACGGGGCAGAGAATATGGCGTCAGTCACAGCTACAAGGGCTGTCGCTCACTGGAGAGCTGTTTATATTGCCCTCAACCCAGGCACACCTGTGGAGGGCTGGCAGGCAGTTTCAGGCTACCAAAAGCAGCCAATCCTCACCCCTCAGGGGCTCACAGTTGCAGAAAATGAAACTTGCTAAACGGGCCAGGCCCTAGGAACAGGTGTGGGCTCTTGAGAGTCAGGATAGACAAGGGGCTGCAGCTGCGGCTTGTTTTCTTATCATTTTATCTGGTCCATGAGTGGAAAACAACTTCAAGAAGACACTATCCTAATGAGAGGAACCCAGGAGTCAGGGAGAGGAGTGATGGTGGGTGGAGACAGAGGCCTGGTGCCCTGGCTGCAGTGGAAGTGTCTGGAAGACCAGGCAGAAAGAGCCTGCAGAGAGTGATAGCCATGGTCACAGACCTGTCAGAGCTGCTGTTTGTTAGTTCAAGTCCTGCTCTGAGGTATTCTGTGTCAGCTGTGAGCGACAGGTGAGCTGTGGGTTCTCTGCAAGGTGGGCTATGTGCACAGTTCCTGTATGTCCAGCCCTGCTGGGGTACCTGCCCAGGGGAGCTCCGTATCCTGGGAAGGGCCTGAGGAGGAGAGCCCCATGGGCGGCTGGGTAGCTGCAGAGGTGAGCTCCATACCCTGGGAGGGACTTGACCACGAGAGCCCCGTGGGCTGTGGGGTAGGGGTGCAGCCCAGGTGAGCTCCATATCCTGGGATTGAGCTGACCATGAGAGCCCCATGGGCTGCTGGAGACCTGGTAAAGTATATCAGGACAGTCAGTGAAGCCACTGAGGATATACATCCAGTAGCTCCTATTTCCTACTCCCTGCTGGTCATTCTACCTTCCACCAGGCCATGGCATTCTGTATTAGACTTCAATGATGCCTTCTTCTGTATTCCATTCATCTCAGAGTCACAAGAATTTTTGGCTTGTGAGTGGCAGGACACAACATGCAACAAAAGCAATAATGCTGGGCCGTCCTGCCCCAATGGTTCAAAAATCCCCACACCATCATTGGGGAAATGTCCTCTAAAGACCTAAAAGTTCAACCTCTGTAAAAGGGAACCCTCCTTCAATATGCAGATGACATTCTGATCGCCAGGCCTACTAAAGACGCCTCTGAACTACCTAGCCAAGAAAGGATAGAAGGTGTCCAAGAAAAACGCTCAAATATCCCAGGCTAAGGTGACATGCCTGGGCTTCATTCTCACAGATATTCGGAGAAACGCATCCCAGGATAGGGAAGAAGCCATTTGCAGCCTTACCTCTTCTGAAACTAGAAGACAGCCTAGGGGTTCCTGGGGAGGCCAAGGTTTTCTGCATCTGGATCCCTAACTACAGTCTAATAGCTGGGCCTCTACATGAAACACTGACACGAAAAGATGATGATCCTTTTGAATAGAATCCAGAAGCAGCCTTTCAAGAATGGAAAGAGCAGTCAATACAGACCCTTGCCCAGGAACTCCCTAATTTAGCTAAACCCTTTGACCTTTACATACCCGGTCAAAGGTTAATCGCCCTTGGAGCCTTCGTGCAAAAACTGGGACCACTTGAAATGGAGCAACACAAGAATGCCCTTCAGGTATGATAAAGTATGGTCACCAAGGACTTTGCCCACCGACTCATCAGGCCAGGATACTGGGGTATCTAAAAAGCTGGAAATCAGCAGCCCGCAAGGCCAGCTCCCTCCTAAGGGAAAAGGACCCCACGTGGTTATCCTAACCACCCATCATGCCCTGAAGTTGCAGGGGTCGCTCTGTGGACACACTGACCTCGAGTGAGGAGGCCCTCCAACTCCAACCTCCAGAGAGATAAACGGGGGCAACGGGCCCCCAAGATGACTCGTGTGACCATCACTTGACCTGGAGTTTCTCTCAGAAAACGACAAGACTGTGCCCCGAAAGAGCAGACTACTGCTTGCAGGACTTACTGCACCCAGAGGGGAGCTAATAAGCTTGGCGGGGGAAACGTATATCACGCTTTCACCATAGAAAACCCTACAGACACCGCGGTGAGGGTGGCCAATATGACCGGCTGGACTGCTGGCTACTTCTAAAGGCCGTTGACTCAGTGGACGTCATGGTCCTGGATCACCACTGACCCTGGACTGTCTGGGAGTTGCGCGGGCAGGGCTCTGACACATGGTGCTGTTTGTACATTAATTCAGGGACCTAATTAAAGAAAGCACAGACTACTGGTCAGAGCATCTAGTCTGGCAAAAACTGTCAGCCTAAGGTCGCCGAACATATGTGGGGTGGGGTGAAACCTGCCACCGCAGCATCTCTGCGCCTCTCTTTCCTGGACCCTTAAAGGTCATGAGAATCTGTAACACTTCCAATGCTGGTGCTCAGGCGGACGAGAAGTGAGGCAGGAGGCCTTGGGACAATCAACCTCACCAGGAGGCTGGTGTGGAGACGTTTTGCCCCTCCCCCCATGTATCAGGGCTCCCACCACAACATGAAGCAGTTACAAAAGAGGGGTCTGCACCCTCAACACCCCAAGAATAAGGAACGGAACAAAAAGCAGAGGAGGTGTTCGTCTCCGGCAACGTTCATTAAAAATTCCTGGGAGATAAAAAGAGAATCTGGGCAATAAAATAAAGTCTAACCTGTTTTTCCTTTGTGCTTTGTCTAATTTCACGTGCTCCTAGGGTTCCGCATGCAGAGGTCCCACACCCGGCACTTCAGACCCGATTTCCTAGTGCAGAATGGCTGGGTCGACACCTCAGCTAGCGGGGTCCCATGCAGACTCCGCGGCATAGAGCCTGAGCTGCAGCCAACTCAGCCCTCGAGAGCTCCATCCCCGCCCTCCCACTGACGCTGCCGGGGACCATACACAGCAGGCCAGCCCACAGCCCATGGGGGAGTGCACGCTCTCACCTCTCCATTCTGTTTTCAAAATAATGTTTCCTTTGCTTCTGAACCAAACTCAGTCTTGATCTGTTGGCTCCAATGACACTGGGCACGGGGACTCCTGTTGGGGTCCACTCTGGAGGATCAGTAACAGAAATTGAGAACATTGTAACTTCAATGAACAGATGTGTGAGCCAAACTGTAGTTAACATAGAGCAGTGTATAATGCTCGGGTAAAATAAGATGTTTCTAAGACTTACATTTGATATTTCCATCACTTTCCTATAAGCAAGTTCAGTGAAGACGTCTGTCTTATTTGTCAGGTCAACATTAGAGAAATGAAGTGATTTATTTCCATGGATGTACATCGAATACTCTTGGCTGAAGCTTCAATCTTGTTTGGAATGCTTTTCCATTGAAAATGATACCTCTCTTTCAGCTCCCCCATTTCTGAGAAGTATAAAACCTTATAATTTATTATTACCAAAGGGGAAAGGTAGGAGAAGGGATAAATTAACAGTTTGGGATTAACACATACACACTGCTATGTATAAAATAGATCATCAACAAGGAACTACTGTATAGCACAGGGAACTACACTGAATATTTTGCAATAACCTATAAGGGGAAATAATCTGAAAAAGAATAGATATTTTTATTGACA
Organism: Hyperoodon ampullatus; assembly: GCF_949752795.1. Lineage (NCBI taxonomy): Eukaryota > Metazoa > Chordata > Mammalia > Artiodactyla > Ziphiidae > Hyperoodon > Hyperoodon ampullatus. The sequence goes on along the minus strand of NW_027640661.1, from coordinate 110,733 downwards.
TCATCTATCAATGACAGATAAAATGTAACCTAAGCAAGGCCGATGGTGAGCGCTCTGACCCTGAAGATTTCAGTCATCTAAAGTTTGGGCTCTGCCTATTTCCCAAGGCCCTTAAAGGACATACGTGTAGCCGTAGCTTAAAAATTCCCCAGTTTGGGGTTCGGGGAGGCACTGATTTGGAAAAATCCCTGGTGTTCTCCTTACATGCACGGGACCCTTCCTACAGCTAAAACATGCCTGTCACACCTAGAGGATGGTACACCGTTTGATCGGAAAGAGTTTGGAAAAGGCACTTCATCTCCTCATTGCCTGGTGCTCGGGTTCAACCCTCCAGCATCTTTCCTAACAATCTCCTCACTTGGTGATATCAGCACCGTCAACATCCTGTTGCACACAGTTTGGAATTTGTCCAGAGGATGTAGCGGAAGGATGAGAAAAATATAGAGACATGTCTTAGGTGTTCGGACAGGCACATGCCACTCTAATTTCCAATCCAGAAGACAAATTCATCAAAGGCTAGAACTGCCCACGGAAACAGAATAGGGCTAGAGGAAATCCCGCTGTTTTGTGTCCAGTTTCCAAAAACACAAGTTGAAAAATGGAACTCAGGGGCACTAAAATTCATGAAACTGCAGAGTTGAAAATATCTATCGTCGAAAAATGTCTTGAGGTAAGTCACAGAAAAGGACTTGTAAGCAAGGGAGAGTGGCAGGAAACAGATTTGAAGAGGTAGAAAGGACTCCCCATTAAAGCACAAGAAAAGGGGCTGAACATCGCCAATGATGCAGTTGGCCAAAAAGGGTGTATGCATTTTTTCTGAATATATTCAAGTAAAGGCCATACACACTTTTTATCCAACCAAACAGGTGGGCACTGGAAATCAATATCACAAAATGTATCACTTCACATCAGTCAGAAGGGCCATCCACATAAAGTGTAAACACCAGAAATGCAGGACAGGGCGAGGAGAAAAGGGAGCCCTGTGAGGCTGATAGTGGAAATGTAATTTGCCAACGGCCACTCGGGAGAAGTGTATTGTGTTTGCTAAAACATCTAAAAAATGAGCTACAGAGCATAGGGCACTTGCACTCATGGGCGTGTACCTTGGGAAAAACAAAAATCGACAGAAAACAGGCACCCGAACGTTTACCACCTCTCTGTTAAAAAGGGCCTCAACTTGGATATAACCTAAATGTCCCTGGAAGGATAAAATGGATAAAAGAGATGGGGTACTTATGTAGAGTGGAATATTACTCATCCAGAAATCAATGAAATAAGGCCAGTTGTAACAACTCTGGAGGAGTTACATACGATCATTCTAAGTGACATATGTCAGAAAGAAAAAGACACATATCATAAGATGTCACTTAAAGGTGGAATCAAAAATGGCTACATATGAAATAAATTACAAAACAGTAACATAGTCAAATATGTAGAAAATAGACATAAGGCTGCTAAATGGGAAAGGTGGGGAATGGTGAGGTATTATCCAGGAGGTTGAAATTAGCAAAGATACTATTCCAAGTACCAAATTGAATAACTGACAAGGCCTACACGGTACCTCATAGCACTGCACTCAGCCCACTCAAGTCACTGGAAAATAATACATATGACTGGTAAGCATCTGAAAAAGAAGTTATTGTTGTCTCACAGTACATGAATCAAGTGGATGTACAGCAGCAAAAAACAGAGCTTTGAAAATCAGCTGTAATCAATATAAAAATAAATTTAAAACTATTTATAAAACAGTGAGACAGACAAAAATTCTTACAACTTTTGTTGAAGGGCTACGATGTAACATGGATTGAACACATGTAGACCCACAGCAGGATGATTATATAAGGCTGGAAGCTATGCACGCTAAGAGATGTTAGAGAGGCTGGGTGAGGAAATGCAGACCTTTTAAAGTAATACTGCCTGGTACCCATTCCATGGGTCCCAAATCTGCAGGTTCAAGGGAGTCTTCTGACAGCGAAAACATGCCTGCGAAACCGAGATGAATGTACACCGTGTGCTCAGGAAAGGTGTCTAAAATGCACCTCATTTTTGATCTCCTGCTGCTGGGGTTCGCCATTCCAGCCACATTACTAACAACCTTCCCACTTGGAGAATCAGCACCTTTAACCTCCTGTTTCCCACAGTTTGCAATTTGTGCAGAGGATAAATGGGAAGAGGGGGAAACAATGAGAGATTAGCTGTAGGACTTTTGACAGGCACATGTCACTCTAATTTCCCATTAGGAAGAAGAATTAACCAAAGGCTCAGCCTGCCTCCCCAGAACCAGAATAGGGCCGGAAGCAATCCAATGGTTTGGCGGCCAGCTCACAAAAAAAGCGAGTTGCAAAATGGAGCTCAGGAGCAGACAATTCAAAGACCTGCAAAGATATAAATGATAACCAACGTCCAAAAATATATTCAGGTAAGGCAACGAAGAGGATCTGAATGAGAGGCAGAATTGCAGGAAACAGATTTCAAAAGGTAGATTGTACTCACATTTAAAGCATATGAAAAGCAGCAGAATTTCTAAAATGATGCAGTTGGGCAAAAGGGTGTATGCGTTTTTTTCGTGAATATCTTCAGGAAAAAAACACATGCAGAGTTTTTGGCCAACCAAGCAAGAGGGAAATGCAAATCTGCACAACAAAGGAGTCTCAATTTCCACTGCTCAGAAAGGCAATCCAAAAAATGTGTACAAACCAGAAATGCAGGAGAGGCCATGGAAAACAGGGAGCCTAGTCACGCTGAAGGGTGGGGTATAAATATCCAAGAGCCACTCTGAAGAAGTGTATGCTGTTTCCTAAAACTTCTAAAATACAAAGCCCCCAAGCAAAGGGGACTTCAACTCACGGGCATATGACTTGGGAAGACTAAATATCAATAAGACACAGGCACCCCAAAGTTTAGGGCTGCTCTGCATACAAGAACCTCAACTTTGGTACACCTAAAATATCCCAGGAAAAAGAGAAATGCATAAAGAACTTGTGGTAATTTTGTACAACGGAATATCACTCAGACGTGAAATCAATGTATATAAGGCCAGTAGCAGCATAATGAGTGGATTTAGGTATGATGATTCTAAGGGAAATTAGTCACACAGAAAAAGAATCTTATCATAAGATATCACTTATAGAGGGAATGTCAATATCACAACACATGAACTGAATTAGGAAAGAGAACAGAGTCTCACATTTAGAAAAAATCTCTTATGCCTGCTTCAGGGGAAAGGAGAGGTGGGGTGATGCATAAAACCAGAGTATGATATTAGCACAGGTACCATTCCATAAACCAAATACAGAAGAGACAAGACCTACACCTTCCTCAGTGAATGGGACTCAACACCCCTATTCCCCGCCGAGGAATATATCTGACTAGTAAGAATCTTAAAACCTATGTATTCATATGTCTCCGTAAGGAAATCAATTGTGTCTAGACTGGCATAAACAGGTCAGTGAAAACCAGCTCAACCCCATAATAAAAATGAATTTCAAAAACAAAACCAAAAAACAGCAAAATTCTTACACAATTCCTTCAGGGGTTCTAATGAAACCTGGAATGACCCTATCTGCAAAGACAGCTGGATGAGACATAAGGCTGGACACTTGGGACTGAGAGGACTGGTGAGATTGGGAGAGAAAATGCAGACCCTTTAAAGTAGTAATGCATGCCACCATTCCATGGGTCCCAAATCTCCAGGTAGAAGGGAATATCACTACAGTTATAACATGTATGGGAATCCTAGAGAATGGACACCCTGTGATGGCGAAAGGTTTCTAAAACTCTCCTAATTTTTCCTCTCCTTGTGCTCCACTTTGGCATTCCAACTGCTTTACTATCAATCTCCCAACTTAGGAGAGTCAGCCCCTATAACCTCCTGGTTCGCACAGATTGCTATTTGTGCAGATGATGAAAGGGAAGAGGGAGAACCAATCAGAGAGTAGATGTAGGCATTTGGACGGGCACATGTCACTCTAATTTCCCGTCAGGAAGAAGAATTAACCAAAGCCTCAGCCACCCACAGGGAACCAATAAAGCCACCCCTGGAACCAGTATAGGTCCTGAAGCAAAATTGTGGATTTGCGGCCAGCTCACAAAAATGGGATTTGAAAATTGGAGCTCAGGGGCCCAGCAATTCAAAAACCTGCAGAGTTATAAAGGACTACTCTCTTCCAGAAATCTGTTGAGGGAAGGCAATGAAGCGGACTTGAAAATGCGGCAGAATTGCACAAAACATATTTCAAGAGGTAAATTGGAATCGCCTTTGAAGCACAGAAAAAGCATCCCAACTTGGACGGTGATGCACTTGGCCAAAAAGGGCGTATGCCTTTTCCCCTGAATATATTCAGGAGAAAACGCATACGTCCTTTCTGGCCAATGAAGCAAGCATGCAATGCAAATCCACACTACAAAGAATTGTCACTTCCCACCGGTCGAAAGGGACATCTGTATATCTGTAAAAACCAGAAAGGCAAGAGCGAGATGACAAGGGCATGAAGCAATGTGATCCCAAGGGTCATGGAGGATTGTGATGACAAGCGCATGGAGCATTGTGATGACAAGATTATGTAGCATTTTGCTGACAAAGGCAAGGAGCATTGTGATGACAAGGTTCATGGAGCACTTTGATGACAAGCGTCATGGAGCATTGTGATTACAGGGGTCATGGAGCATTGGGATGACAAGAGCATGGATCATTGTGATGACAAGGTTCATGGAGCATTTTGATGACAAGAGTCCCGGATCATTGTGTCGTCAGGGTTCATGGAGCGTTGTGATGACAGTGGTCATGGAGCATTGTGATGACAGGGGTCAGGGAGCATTGTGATGAGAAGGTCATGGACGATTGGGCTGAAAATGTTCATGGAGTATTGTGATGAGAGGCGTCATGGAGCATTGTGATGACAAGGTACTGGAGCATTGTGATGAGAAGACCATGGAGCCTTGTGATGACATGTCTCATGGGGCATTCTGAGGAAAAGGGGCATGCAGCATTGTGATTACAGAGGTCTTGGAGCATTGTGATGACAAGGGCATGGAGCACTGGGATGAGAAGGCCATGGAGCGTTCTGATGACATGCATCATGGAGCTTTGTGAGGACAAGGGCATGGAGCATTGTGTTTTCAGGGGTCTTGGAGCACTGTGATGAAAAGGGCATGGATCATTGTGATGAAAAAGGCATGGAGCCTGGTCATGACAGGGTTCAAGGAGCATACTGACGACAAGTGTCAGGGAGCATTGTGATGACAAGGGTATTGAGCATTGTGATGACAAAGGTCATGGAGCATTGTGATGAGAAGACGATGGATAATTGTGATGACGAGCGTCATGGGGCGTTGTGATGATAAGTGTTATGGAACATTTTGATCACAAGGATTTGGAGCATTGTGATGACAGAGGTCATGGGGCATTTTGATTTCATTGTGATGACAATAGCCTGAAGCATTATGATGATGGGCATGCTGCATTGTGATGACAGGGTTCATGGAGCATTGAGATGAAAAGGGGCATGGAGCATTGTGATTACAGGAGTCTTGGAGCATTGTGATGACAAGGGCATGGAGCATCGTGAATGAGAAGGCCATGGAGAATTCTGATGACATGCGTCATGGAGCTTTGTGATGACAAGGGCATGGAGCATTGTGATTACAGGGGTCTTGGAGCACTGTGATGACAAGGGTCATGGAGCCTTGTGATGACAAGGCCGTGGAACATTGTGATGGCAGTGGTCATGGAGCATTTTTATGACAGGGGTCATGGAGCATTGTGATGACCAGGGCATGGAACACTGTGATACATGGGTCATGGAGGATTGTAATGACAAGCGCATGGAGCATTGTGATAAGAATGGCATCGAGCATTGTGATGAAAAGCATCATGTAGCCTGTGATGACAAGGGCATGGAACAATGTGATGAGAGGTTTCATGGAGCATTGTGATGACAATGGCATGCAGCATTGTGATGCCAAGGGTCATGGAGCTTTGTGATGACAAAGGTCATGGAGCATTTTGATGACAAGAGGTGTGGTGCATTCTGTTGTGTAGGGCAGGGAGCATTGTGATAACAGGGTCATGGAGCAATTTGATGAAAAGTGTCATGGAACATTTTGATGACAGGGGTTATGGAACATTGAGATGTCAAGGGTCATGGAACATTTCCATGACAGGGTTTAAGGACCATTGTGATGACAGGGGAGTGGGTGTATTGTGATGACTAGTGAGGGAACATGTTGATATCAGTGGTGAGAGAGCATTTTTATAAGAAGTGCATGGAGCATTGTGATGACAATCTTTATGGAGCATTGTGATGACAAGGTTGTGGAGCATTGTGATGACAAGGGTCATGGAGCATTGAGTTGACAAAGGCACGGAGCATTGTGATGACAAGTGTCACGGAGCATTGTGATGAAAAGTTCATGGAGCATTGTGGTGACAAAGTTCACAGAGCCTTGTGATGATGAGGGCATGGACCATTGTGATGACACAGGTCATGAAGCCTTATGAAGACTGGAGTCACGGAGAATTGTGATGACTGGGGTCATGGAGCATTGTGATGACAAGGGCATGGAGCTTTGTGATGACAGGGGCATAGGGCATTGGTCTGACAAGTTTCATGGATAATTGTGTTGACAGTGGGCATGGCACATTGTGATGACAAGGTCATGGAGCATTGTGAAGACAAGGTCATGGAGTATTGTGAAGACAGGTGTCAGGGAGCATTGTGATGACATATTTCATGGTCCATTGTGATGACAATGGCATGGAGCATTGTGATGCCAAGTGTTATGGAGGATTGTGATGACAAAGGTAATGGAGCATTGTGATGACAAGGGCTTGGATCATTGTGATGACAAGGGCATGGAGCATTGTGATGACAACGGGCAGTGAGAATTTTGATGAAAAGGTCGTGAAGCATTGTGATAACAAAGGCATGGAGCTTGCTATGACAGGGGTCATGGGGCATTGCGATGACAAGTGCATGGAGAATTGTGATGACAAGAGCATGTAACATAGTGATGAGAACTGTCATGGAGCACTGTGATGACAAGGACGTGGAGAATTGTGATGACAAGGGACATGGTGCATTGTCATAACCAGGGCATGGAGCATTGTGATGGCAAGACCGTGGAGCACTGTGATGAGAAGACCATGGATAATTGTGATGACGAGCATCATGGAACACTGTAATGACAAGGGGCATGGAGCATTGTGATGACAGGTGTCATGGAGCATTGTGACGACAGGGGTCATGGATCATTGTGATGACAAGTGTCACGGAGCATTCTGATGACAAGCTTGTGGAGTATTGTGATGACAATGGCATGGAGCATTGTGATGAAAAGGGCATGGATCACTGTGATGAAAAAGGCATGGAGACTTGTCATGACAGGGTTCAATGAGCATACTGACGACAGGTGTCAGGGAGCATTGTGATGACAAGTGTATTGAGAATTGTGATGACAAGGGTCATGGAGCATTGTGATGAGAAGTCCATGGATAATTGTGATGACCAGCATCATGGGGCGTTGTGATGACAAGTATTACGGAACATTGTGATCACAAGGGTTTGGAGTATTGTGATGACAGAGGTCATGGATCATTTTGATTTCATTGTGATGACAATAGCATGAAGCATTATGATGATGGGCATGGTGCATTGTGATGACAGGGTTCATGGATCATTGAGATGAAAAGGGGCATGGAGCATTGTGATTACAGGGGTCTTGGAGCATTGTGATGAGAAGGGTCATGGAGCCTTGTAATGACAAGGCCATGGAACATCGTGATGGCAGGGGTAATGGAGCATTGTTATCACAGGTGTAATGGAGCATTGTGATGGCAAGGGCATGGAGCATTGTGATGAGAAGGCCATGGAGCATTCTGATGACATGTGTCAGGTAGCATTGTGATGACAATGGCATGGAGCAATGTGATGAGAGCGTTCATGGAGCATTGTGATGACCATGACATGGAGCATTGTGATGCAAAGTGTCATGGATCTTTGTGATGACAAAGGTCATGGAGCATTTTGATGACAAGGGCGTGGTGCATTGTGATGAGAAGGGCAGGGAGCATTGTGATGACAGGGTCATGGAACAATTTGATGAAAAGGGTCATGCAACATTTTGATGACAGGGGTTATGGAACATTGTGATGTCAGGGGTCATTGAGCATTTTGATGAAATGGTTCATGGAGCATTTTGATGACAGGGGTTATGGAACATTGTGATGTCAGGGGTCATCGAACATTGTGATGATAAGTGCATGTAGAATTGTGATGACAGGAGTCATGGAACATTGTGATGACAGGGGTGAGGTAGTATTGTGATGAATAGTGATGTAACATTGTGATATCAGTGGTGAGAGAGCATTTTGATGAGAAGTGCATGGAGCATTGTGATGACAAGGTTTATGGAGCATTGTGATGACAAGATTGTGGAGCACTGTGATGACAAGCGCATGGCGCATTGTGATGACATGGGTCATGGAGCATTGTGCTGACAAGCGCATGGAGCATTGTGATGACAAGGGTCATGGAGCATTTGCTGAGAAAGGCATAGGGCATTGTGATGACAAGGGTCAAAGAGCATTGTGATGAAAAGTTCATGGAGCATTGTGGTTAAAAAGTCACAGAGACTGTAGATGAGGAGGGCATGGACCATTGTGATGACAAAGGTCATGAAGCATTGTGATGACTGGAGTCACGGAGAATTGTGATGACAGGGGTCGTGGAGCATTGTGATAAGAAGGGCATGGAACATTGTGATGACAAGGGCATGGAGCATTGGTCTAATAAGTTTCATGGATTATTGCGATGACAGTTGGAATGGCGCATTGTGATGACAAGGGCATGGAGCACTGTGATGACCAGGTCATGCTGTATTGTGAAGACAGGTGTCAGGGAGCATTGTGATGACATATGTAATGGCCCATTGTGATGACAATGGCATGGAGCATTGTGTTGCCAAGTGTCATGGAGGATTCTGATGACAAAGGTAATGGAGCATTGTGATGACAATGGCTTGGAGCATTGTGATGACAAGGGTCAGGGAGCATTCTGATGACAAGCTTGTGGAGTAATTTGATGACATTGGCATGGAGCATTGTGATGAAAACGGCATGGGGCATTGTGATGAAAAAGGCATGGAGCCTTTTCGTGACAGGGTTCAAGGAGCATTCTGACGACAAGTGTCAGGGAGCATTGTGATGACAAGTGTATTGAAAATTATGATGACAAAGGTCATGGAGCATTGTGATGAAAAGGGCATGGAGTATTGTGATGAAAGGCATCATGGAGCGTTGTGATGACAAGTGTTATGGAACATTGTGATCACAAGGGTTTGGAGCATTGTGAGGACAGAGGTCTTGGATCATTTTGATTTCAAGGAACATGGAGCATTGTGATGACAAGGGCAGGAAGCAATGTGATCCCAAGGTTCATGGAGTATTGTGATGAAAAGCGCATAGAGCATCGTAATGACAGGGTCATGTAGCATTTTGCTGACAAAGGCATGGAGCATTGAGATGACAGGTGTCCAGGAGCACTGTGATGGCAAGCGTCAAGGAGCATTGTGTTTACAAGGGTCAAGGAGCATTGGGATGACAAGGGCATGCATCATTGTGATGACAAGTGTCATGGAGCATTGGGCTGAAAATTTTCATGGAGTTTTGTGATGACAGGGGTCATGGAGCATTGTGATGACTAGGGAATGGAGCATTGTGATGACAAGAGTACCGGATCATTGTGTTGTCAGGTGTCATGGAGCGTTGTGATGACAGTGGTCATGGAGCATTGTGATGATATTTGTCAAGGAGCATTGTAATGAGAAGGTCATGGAGCATTGGGCTGAAAACGTTCATGGAGTATTGTGATGACAGGCGTCATGGAGCATTGTGATGATAAGGGAATGGAGCATTTTGATGACAACGTCCTGGAGCATTGTGATGAGAAGACCATGGAGCCTTGTGATGACAAGTCTCATGGAGCATTCTGATGAAAAGGGGCATGGAGCATTGTGATTACAGGGGTCTAGGACCATTGTGATGACAAGGGCATGGAGCATTGTGATGAAAAGTGCATGGATCATTGTGTTGAAAAAGGCATGGAGCCTAGTCATGAAAGGGTTCAAGGAGCATACCGATGGCAAGAGTAAGGGAGCATTGTGATGACATGTGTATTGAGCATTGTGATGACAAATGTCATGGGGCATTGTGATGAGAAGTCCATGGATAATTGTGATGACCAGCGTCATGGGGCATTGTGATGACAAGTGTTATGGAACATTGTGATCACAAGGGTTTGGAGCATTGTGATGACAGAGGTCATGGAGCATTTTGATAATATTGTGATGACAATAGCATGAAGCATTATGATGATGGGCATGGTGCATTGTGATGACAGTGTTCATGGAGCATTTTGATGAAAAGGGTCATAGAGCATTTGTCTGACAAGTTTCATGGATTATTGTGATGACAGTGGGCATGGCACATTGTGATGACAAGGGCATGAAGCATTGTGATGACAAGGTCATGGAGTATTGTGAAGACAGGTGTCAGGGAGCATTGTGATGACATATGTCATGTTCCATTGTGATGACAATAACACGAAGCATTGTGATGCCAAGTGTCATGGAGGATTGTTGTGACAAACGTAAAGGAGCATTTTGATGACAAGGGCATGGAGCATTGAGATGACAAGGTCCACTGATAATTTTAATGTCCAGGTCGTGAAACATTGTGATGACAAGCGCATGGAGCTTCCTATGACAGGGGTCATGGAGCATTGCGATGACAAGTGCATGGAGTATTGTGATGAAAAGAGCATATAACATTGTGATGAGAAGTGCCATGGAGCATTGTGATGACAAGGAAGTGGAGAATTGTGAGGACGAGGGACATTGAGCTTTGAGATGACCAGGGCATGGAGAATTGTGATGGCAAAACCGTGGAGCATTGTGATGAGAAGACGTTGCGTAATTGTGATGACGAGCATCATGAAGCACTGTAATGACAAGGGGCATGAAGCATTGTGATGACAGGTGTCAGGGAGCATTGTGATGACAGGGGTCATGGAGCATTGTGATGACAAGGGCACGGAGCATTGTGATGACAAGGGCCATTGAGAATTTTGATGACAAGGTCATGAAGCATTGTGATGACAAACACTTGGAGCTTGCTATGACAGGGGGCATGGAACATTGCAATGACAAGTGCATGGAGAATTGTGATGACAAAAGCATGTAACATTGTGATGAGAAGTGTCATGTAGCATTGTGATGACAAGGACGTGGAGAATTGTGATGACAAGGGACATGGAGCATTGTGATGAGCAGGGCATAGAGCATTGTGATGACAGGTGTCATGGAGCATTATTATGACAAGGGCCATAGTGCATTCTGACATAAGATATCACTTATGAAGGGAATGTAAACATGGCTACATATGAACTGAATTAGGAAAGAGAACAGTGTCTCAGATATAGAAAACACACTTATGCTTGCTTAAGGGGAAAGGAGAGGTGGGGAGACACACAAAACCAGAGTTTGATATTAGCACAGGTAACATTCCATAATACAAATACAGAAGAGACAAGCCCTACTCCTTCCTCAGAGAACGGGACTCAACACCCTAATTCCCAGCAGAGAAATATATCTGACTAGTAAGAATCTTAAAACCTATGTATTGATATGTCTCCGTAAAGGAACCAAGTGTGTCTAGCACGACATAAACACGGAAGTGAGAAGCAGCTCAAACCCACTATAAAAATGAATTTCAAAACAAAACAAAAAACAGTTTAATTCTTACACAATACCTTCAGGGGTTCTGATGAAACTTGGAATGACCCTGTCTACAACGACAGCTGGATGTGGCATAAGGCTGGTCACTTGGGACTGAGACGATTGGTGAGATTGGGTGAGAAAAGGCAGACCCTCTAAAGCAATAATTCCTGCCCATCATTCCATGGTTCCCAACTCTCCAGGTAGAAGGGAATATCACTACAGTTATAACATGTATGGGAAACCTAGAGAATGGACACCCTCTGATGGAGAAAGGTTTCTAAAACTCTACTAATTTGTTTTCTCTCCTTGTGCTCCAACTTGACATTCCTACTGCTTTAATATCAATCTCCCAACTTGGAGAGTCAACCCCTATAACCTCCTGTTTCGCACAGTTGGCACATTGTTCAGAGGATATAAGGGAAAAGGGAGAACCAATGAGAGAGTAGCTGTAGGCATTTGGACGGCCACATGTCACTCTAATTTCCCGTCACGAAGAAGAATTAACCAAACTCTCAGCCTGCCCCCCGCCCCCCGGAACCTGTACAGGTCCTGAAGCAAAACTATGGATTTGCGGTCAGCTCACAAAAACGCGAGTTGAGAACTGGAGCACAGCGGCACAGCATTTCACTAACTTGCAGAGTTATAAAGGACTACTCTCTTCCAAAAATCTGTTGAGGGAAAGCCACAAGGCAGACTTTAAAATGATGCAGAATTGAACGAAACAGATTTCAAGAAGTATATTGGAATTGCCTTTAAACACAGGAAAAGCATCACAACTTCGACAATTATGGAATTGTCCATAAAGGGCGTATGCGTTTTCACCTAAATATATTCAGGAGAAAACGCATACGCCGATTTTGACCAACCAAGCAACTGCACAATGCAAATCTGCACTACAAATAAGTATCACTTCCCACCGGTCAAAAGGGTCATCAGCAAAATGTGTAAAAACCAGAAAGGCAAGACAGGCTCTGGAGAACAGTAAGCCTTGTTATGCTCATGGGTGGGATGTAAATTGCCAACAGCCACCATGGAGGAGTGCATTGTGTTCTCTAAAAGAAGTAAACAACAGAGCTTCACAACCTAAGTCACTTCCAGTCATGGGAATATACCTTGGGAAAACTGAATATCAATAAGACACAGCCACCCCAAAATTTAGGGCAGCACTGCTTACAAGAACCTCGAATCCGGGACACCTTAAATATCCAAGGAAAGACAAAAATGGTAAAGAAATTGTGGTACTTACGTACGATGGAATATCCCTCAGCCATGAAACCAATGTCGTAAGACCAGTAGCAGCAAAATGGGTGGATTCAGGTACGATGATTCTAAGTGAAATAAGTCACACAGAAAAAGAAACTTATCATAAGATATCACTTATGAAGATCCTGTAAACATGGCTACACTTGAACTGAGTTAGGAAAGAGAACAGTGTCTCACATTTAGAAAACACTCTTATACCTGCTTAAGGGGGAAGGAGAGGTGGGGTGAGGCATAAAACCAGAGTTTGATATAAGCACAGGTACCGTTCCAAAAACCAACTATGGAATAGACAAGACCTACACCGTCCTCAGTGAAAGGGACTCAAAACCCCATATTTCCCGCAGAGGAAAATATCTGACTAGTAAGAATCTTAAAACCTATGTATTGATATGTCTCCGTAAGGGAATCAAGTGTGTCTAGACTGGCATAAACATGGCAGCGAGAATCAGCTCAAACCCACTATAAAAAGGAATTTCAAAAACAAAACAAAAAAACTGGGAAATTCTTTACAATTCCTTCAGGGTCTCTGATGAAAGGTGGAATGACCCTATCTACAACGACAGCTGGATGTGGCATAAGGAGGGACATTTGGGACTGAGACGATTGGTGAGATTGGGTGAGCAAATGCAGACCCTTTAAAGCAATAATGCATGACACCCATTCCATGGGTCCCAACTCTCCAGGTTGAAGGGAATATTACTACAGCTATAACATGTGCGGGAAACCTAGAGAACGGACACACTGTGAATACGAAAGGTTTCTAAAACTCAACGAATAGTCCCTCTCCTGGTGCTCCAGTTTGACTTTCCGTCTGCTTTACTATCAACCTCCCAACTTGGAGAGACAGCCCCTTTAACCTCTTGGTTCGCACAGGTTGCCAATTTGGCAGAGGATGAAAGGGAAGAGGGAGAACCAATGAGAGAGTAGCTCTTAGGCATTTGGACGGGCACATATCACTGTAATTTCCCGGCAGGAAGAAGAATTAACCAAATTCTCAGCCACCCACCGGGAACCAGTATAGGTCCTGAACCAAAATTTTGGACTTGCGGTCAGCTCACCAAAAACGAGTTGAAAAATGGAGCTCAGGGGCACAGCAATTCACAAACTGGCCGAGTAATAAAGGACAACTATCGTCCAAAAATCTGTTGAGGGAAGGCAACGAGGCGGACTTGAAAGCGAGGCAGAATAGCAGGAAACAGATGTCAAGAGGTACGTTGGAATCGCCTTTAAAGCACAGGAAGAGGGGCACAACTTCGACAATGATGCACTTGGCCAAAAAGGGCGTATGCGTTTTCTCCTGAATAAATTCAGGAGAAAACGCATACGCCCTTTTTGGCCAAGCAAGCAAGCGGGCAATGCAAATCTGCACTACAAAGAAGTATCACTTCCCACCGGTCAAAAGGGACATCCACAAAATGTGTAAGAACAAGAAAGGCAAGACAGACCCTGGAGAACAGGGAGCCTTGTTATGCTGATGGGCGGGATGTAAATTGCCAACTGCCTCTCTGGAGGAGTGCATTCTCTTCCCTAAAACAAGTAAAGAACAGAGCTACAGAGCCAGGGGCACTACCAGTCTAGGGAATATACCTTGGGAAAACTGAAAATCAATAAGACAGAGCCACCCCAAAATTTAGGGCTGCACTGCATACAAGGACCTCAACTTGGATACACCTTAAGTATCCCAGAAAATATAAACATGGTTCAAAAAATTGTGGTACTTACGTACGATGGAATATCCCTCAGCCATGAAATCAATGTCATAAGACCAGTAGCAGCAAAATGGGTGGATTCAGGTACGATGATTCTAAGTGAAATAAGTCACACAGAAAAAGAAACTTATCATAAGATATCACTTATGAAGATCCTGTAAACATGGCTACACTTGAACTGAGTTAGGAAAGAGAACACTGTCTCACATTTAGAAAACACTCTTATACCTGCTTAAGGGGGAAGGAGAGGTGGGGTGAGGCATAAAACCAGAGTTTGATATAAGCACAGGTACCGTTCCAAAAACCAACTATGGAATAGACAAGACCTACACCGTCCTCAGTGAAAGGGACTCAAAACCCCATATTTCCCGCAGAGGAAAATATCTGACTAGTAAGAATCTTAAAACCTATGTATTGATATGTCTCCGTAAGGGAATCAAGTGTGTCTAGACTGGCATAAACATGGCAGCGAGAATCAGCTCAAACCCACTATAAAAAGGAATTTCAAAAACAAAACAAAAAAACTGGGAAATTCTTTACAATTCCTTCAGGGTCTCTGATGAAAGCTGGAATGACCCTATCTACAACGACAGCTGTATGTGGCATAAGGAGGGACACTTGGGACTGAGACGATTGGTGAGATTGGGTGAGCAAATGCAGACCCTTTAAAGCAATAATGCATGGCACCCATTCCATGGGTCCGAACTCTCCAGGTTGAAGGGAATATTACTACAGCTATAACATGTGCGGGAAACCTAGAGAACGGACACACTGTGAATACGAAAGGTTTCTAAAACTCAACGAATAGTCCCTCTCCTGGTGCTCCGGTTTGACTTTCCGTCTGCTTTACTATCAACCTCCCAACTTGGAGAGACAGCCCCTTTAACCTCTTGGTTCGCACAGGTTGCCAATTTGGCAGAGGATGAAAGGGAAGAGGGAGAACCAATGAGAGAGTAGCTGTTAGGCATTTGGACGGGCACATATCACTGTAATTTCCCGGCAGGAAGAAGAATTAACCGAATTCTCAGCCACCCACAGGGAACCAGTATAGGTCCTGAACCAAAATTTTGGACTTGCGGTCAGCTCACCAAAAACGAGTTGAAAAATGGAGCTCAGGGGCACAGCAATTCACAAACTGGCCGAGTAATAAAGGACAACTATCGTCCAAAAATCTGTTGAGGGAAGGCAACGAGGCGGACTTGAAAGCGAGGCAGAATAGCAGGAAACAGATGTCAAGAGGTACGTTGGAATCGCCTTTAAAGCACAGGAAGAGGGGCACAACTTCGACAATGATGCACTTGGCCAAAAAGGGCGTATGCGTTTTCTCCTGAATATATTCAGGAGAAAACGCATACGCCCTTTTTGGCCAAGCAAGCAAGCGGGCAATGCAAATCTGCACTACAAAGAAGTATCACTTCCCACCGGTCAAAAGGGACATCCACAAAATGTGTAAGAACAAGAAAGGCAAGACAGGCCCTGGAGAACAGGGAGCCTTGTTATGCTGATGGGCGGGATGTAAATTGCCAACTGCCTCTCTGGAGGAGTGCATTCTGTTCCCTAAAACAAGTAAAGAACAGAGCTACAGAGCCAAGGGCACTACCAGTCTAGGGGATATACCTTGGGAAAACTGAAAATCAATAAGACAGAGCCACCCCAAAATTTAGGGCTGCACTGCATACAAGGACCTCAACTTGGATACACCTTAAGTATCCCAGAAAATATAAACATGGTTCAAAAAATTGTGGTACTTACGTACGATGGAATATCCCTCAGCCATGAAATCAATGTCATAAGACCAGTAGCAGCAAAATGGGTGGATTCAGGTACGATGATTCTAAGTGAAATAAGTCACACAGAAAAAGAAACTTATCATAAGATATCACTTATGAAGATCCTGTAAACATGGCTACACTTGAACTGAGTTAGGAAAGAGAACAGTGTCTCACATTTAGAAAACACTCTTATACCTGCTTAAGGGGGAAGGAGAGGTGGGGTGAGGCATAAAACCAGAGTTTGATATAAGCACAGGTACCGTTCCAAAAACCAACTATGGAATAGACAAGACCTACACCGTCCTCAGTGAAAGGGACTCAAAACCCCATATTTCCCGCAGAGGAAAATATCTGACTAGTAAGAATCTTAAAACCTATGTATTGATATGTCTCCATAAGGGAATCAAGTGTGTCTAGACTGGCATAAACATGGCAGCGAGAATCAGCTCAAACCCACTATAAAAAGGAATTTCAAAAACAAAACAAAAAAACTGGGAAATTCTTTACAATTCCTTCAGGGTCTCTGATGAAAGCTGGAATGACCCTATCTACAACGACAGCTGGATGTGGCATAAGGAGGGACACTTGGGACTGAGACGATTGGTGAGATTGGGTGAGCAAATGCAGACCCTTTAAAGCAATAATGCATGGCACCGATTCCATGGGTCCGAACTCTCCAGGTTGAAGGGAATATTACTACAGCTATAACATGTGCGGAAAACCTAGAGAACGGACACACTGTGAATATGAAAGGTTTCTAAAACTCAACGAATAGTCCCTCTCCTGGTGCTCCAGTTTGACTTTCCGTCTGCTTTACTATCAACCTCCCAACTTGGAGAGACAGCCCCTTTAACCTCTTGGTTCGCACAGGTTGCCAATTTGGCAGAGGATGAAAGGGAAGAGGGAGAACCAATGAGAGAGTAGCTGTTAGGCATTTGGACGGGCATATATCACTGTAATTTCCCGGCAGGAAGAAGAATTAACCAAATTCTCAGCCCCCCACCAGGAACCAGTATAGGTCCTGAACCAAAATTTTGGACTTGCGGTCAGCTCACCAAAAACGAGTTGAAAAATGGAGCTCAGGGGCACAGCAATTCACAAACTGGCCGAGTAATAAAGGACAACTATCGTCCAAAAATCTGTTGAGGGAAGGCAACGAGGCGGACTTGAAAGCGAGGCAGAATAGCAGGAAACAGATTTCAAGAGGTACGTTGGAATCGCCTTTAAAGCACAGGAAGAGGGGCACAACTTCGACAATGATGCACTTGGCCAAAAAGGGCGTATGCGTTTTCTCCTGAATATATTCAGGAGAAAACGCATACGCCCTTTTTGGCCAAGCAAGCAAGCGGGCAATGCAAATCTGCACTACAAAGAAGTATCACTTCCCACCGGTCAAAAGGGACATCCACAAAATGTGTAAGAACAAGAAAGGCAAGACAGGCCCTGGAGAACAGGGTGCCTTGTTATGCTGATGGGCGGGATGTAAATTGCCAACTGCCTCTCTGGAGGAGTGCATTCTGTTCCCTAAAACAAGTAAAGAAAAGAGCTACAGAGCCAAGGGCACTACCAGTTTAGGGAATATACCTTGGGAAAACTGAAAATCAATAAGACAGAGCCACCCCAAAATTTAGGGCTGCACTGCTTACAAGGACCTCAACTTGGATACACCTTAAGTATCCCAGAAAATATAAACATGGTTCAAAAAATTGTGGTACTTACGTACGATGGAATATCCCTCAGCCATGAAATCAATGTCATAAGACCAGTAGCAACAAAATGGGTGGATTCAGGTACGATGATTCTAAGTGAAATAAGTCACACAGAAAAAGAAACTTATCATAAGATATCACTTATGAAGATCTTGTAAACATGGCTACACTTGAACTGAGTTAGGAAAGAGAACAGTGTCTCACATTTAGAAAACACTCTTATGCCTGCTTAAGGGGGAAGGAGAGGTGGGGTGAGGCATAAAACCAGAGTTTGATATAAGCACAGGTACCGTTCCAAAAACCAACTATGGAATAGACAAGACCTACACCGTCCTCAGTGAAAGGGACTCAAAACCCCATATTTCCCGCAGAGGAAAATATCTGACTAGTAAGAATCTTAAAACCTATGTATTGATATGTCTCCGTAAGGGAATCAAGTGTGTCTAGACTGGCATAAACATGGCAGCGAGAATCAGCTCAAACCCACTATAAAAAGGAATTTCAAAAACAAAACAAAAAAACTGGGAAATTCTTTACAATTCCTTCAGGGTCTCTGATGAAAGCTGGAATGACCCTATCTACAACGACAGCTGGATGTGGCATAAGGAGGGACACTTGGGACTGAGACGATTGGTGAGATTGGGTGAGCAAATGCAGACCCTTTAAAGCAATAATGCATGGCACCCATTCCATGGGTCCGAACTCTCCAGGTTGAAGGGAATATTACTACAGCTATAACATGTGCGGGAAACCTAGAGAACGGACACACTGTGAATACGAAAGGTTTCCAAAACTCAACGAATAGTCCCTCTCCTGGTGCTCCGGTTTGACTTTCCGTCTGCTTTACTATCAACCTCCCAACTTGGAGAGACAGCCCCTTTAACCTCTTGGTTCGCACAGGTTGCCAATTTGGCAGAGGATGAAAGGGAAGAGGGAGAACCAATGAGAGAGTAGCTGTTAGGCATTTGGACGGGCACATATCACTGTAATTTCCCGGCAGGAAGAAGAATTAACCAAATTCTCAGCCACCCACCGGGAACCAGTATAGGTCCTGAACCAAAATTTTGGACTTGGCGTCAGCTCACGAAAAACGAGTTGAAAAATGGAGCTCAGGGGCACAGCAATTCACAAACTGGCCGAGTAATAAAGGACAACTATCGTCCGAAAATCTGTTGAGGGAAGGCAATGAGGCGGACTTGAAAGCGAGGCAGAATAGCAGGAAACAGATTTCAAGAGGTACGTTGGAATCGCCTTTAAAGCACAGGAAGAGGGGCACAACTTCGACAATGATGCACTTGGCCAAAAAGGGCGTATGCGTTTTCTCCTGAATATATTCAGGAGAAAACGCATACGCCCTTTTTGGCCAAGCAAGCAAGCGGGCAATGCAAATCTGCACTACAAAGAAGTATCACTTCCCACCGGTCAAAAGGGACATCCACAAAATGTGTAAGAACAAGAAAGGCAAGACAGGCCCTGGAGAACAGGGAGCCTTGTTATGCTGATGGGCGGGATGTAAATTGCCAACTGCCTCTCTGGAGGAGTGCATTCTGTTCCCTAAAACAAGTAAAGAACAGAGCTACAGAGCCAAGGGCACTACCAGTCTAGGGAATATACCTTGGGAAAACTGAAAATCAATAAGACAGAGCCACCCCAAAATTTAGGGCTGCACTGCATACAAGGACCTCAACTTGGATACACCTTAAGTATCCCAGAAAATATAAACATGGTTCAAAAAATTGTGGTACTTACGTACGATGGAATATCCCTCAGCCATGAAATCAATGTCATAAGACCAGTAGCAGCAAAATGGGTGGATTCAGGTACGATGATTCTAAGTGAAATAAGTCACACAGAAAAAGAAACTTATCATAAGATATCACTTATGAAGATCCTGTAAACATGGCTACACTTGAACTGAGTTAGGAAAGAGAACAGTGTCTCACATTTAGAAAACACTCTTATACCTGCTTAAGGGGGAAGGAGAGGTGGGGTGATGCATAAAACCAGAGTTTGATATAAGCACAGGTACCGTTCCAAAAACCAACTATGGAATAGACAAGACCTACACCGTCCTCAGTGAAAGGGACTCAAAACCCCATATTTCCCGCAGAGGAAAATATCTGACTAGTAAGAATCTTAAAACCTATGTATTGATATGTCTCCATAAGGGAATCAAGTGTGTCTAGACTGGCATAAACATGGCAGCGAGAATCAGCTCAAACCCACTATAAAAAGGAATTTCAAAAACAAAACAAAAAAACTGGGAAATTCTTTACAATTCCTTCAGGGTCTCTGATGAAAGCTGGAATGACCCTATCTACAACGACAGCTGTATGTGGCATAAGGAGGGACACTTGGGACTGAGACGATTTTTGAGATTGGGTGAGCAAATGCAGACCCTTTAAAGCAATAATGCATGGCACCCATTCCATGGGTCCGAACTCTCCAGGTTGAAGGGAATATTACTACAGCTATAACATGTGCGGGAAACCTAGAGAACGGACACACTGTGAATACGAAAGGTTTCTAAAACTCAACGAATAGTCCCTCTCCTGGTGCTCCGGTTTGACTTTCCGTCTGCTTTACTATCAACCTCCCAACTTGGAGAGACAGCCCCTTTAACCTCTTGGTTCGCACAGGTTGCCAATTTGGCAGAGGATGAAAGGGAAGAGGGAGAACCAATGAGAGAGTAGCTGTTAGGCATTTGGACGGGCACATATCACTGTAATTTCCCGGCAGGAAGAAGAATTAACCGAATTCTCAGCCACCCACAGGGAACCAGTATAGGTCCTGAACCAAAATTTTGGACTTGCGGTCAGCTCACCAAAAACGAGTTGAAAAATGGAGCTCAGGGGCACAGCAATTCACAAACTGGCCGAGTAATAAAGGACAACTATCGTCCAAAAATCTGTTGAGGGAAGGCAACGAGGCGGACTTGAAAGCGAGGCAGAATAGCAGGAAACAGATTTCAAGAGGTACGTTGGAATCGCCTTTAAAGCACAGGAAGAGGGGCACAACTTCGACAATGATGCACTTGGCCAAAAAGGGCGTATGCGTTTTCTCCTGAATATATTCAGGAGAAAACGCATACGCCCTTTTTGGCCAAGCAAGCAAGCGGGCAATGCAAATCTGCACTACAAAGAAGTATCACTTCCCACCGGTCAAAAGGGACATCCACAAAATGTGTAAGAACAAGAAAGGCAAGACAGGCCCTGGAGAACAGGGAGCCTTGTTATGCTGATGGGCGGGATGTAAATTGCCAACTGCCTCTCTGGAGGAGTGCATTCTGTTCCCTAAAACAAGTAAAGAACAGAGCTACAGAGCCAAGGGCACTACCAGTCTAGGGGATATACCTTGGGAAAACTGAAAATCAATAAGACAGAGCCACCCCAAAATTTAGGGCTGCACTGCATACAAGGACCT
The DNA here is from genome assembly GCF_949752795.1 of Hyperoodon ampullatus. Lineage (NCBI taxonomy): Eukaryota > Metazoa > Chordata > Mammalia > Artiodactyla > Ziphiidae > Hyperoodon > Hyperoodon ampullatus. The sequence goes on along the minus strand of NW_027640661.1, from coordinate 89,082 downwards.
CAACTTGGATACACCTTAAGTATCCCAGAAAATATAAACATGGTTCAAAAAATTGTGGTACTTACGTACGATGGAATATCCCTCAGCCATGAAATCAATGTCATAAGACCAGTAGCAGCAAAATGGGTGGATTCAGGTACGATGATTCTAAGTGAAATAAGTCACACAGAAAAAGAAACTTATCATAAGATATCACTTATGAAGATCCTGTAAACATGGCTACACTTGAACTGAGTTAGGAAAGAGAACAGTGTCTCACATTTAGAAAACACTCTTATACCTGCTTAAGGGGGAAGGAGAGGTGGGGTGAGGCATAAAACCAGAGTTTGATATAAGCACAGGTACCGTTCCAAAAACCAACTATGGAATAGACAAGACCTACACCGTCCTCAGTGAAAGGGACTCAAAACCCCATATTTCCCGCAGAGGAAAATATCTGACTAGTAAGAATCTTAAAACCTATGTATTGATATGTCTCCGTAAGGGAATCAAGTGTGTCTAGACTGGCATAAACATGGCAGCGAGAATCAGCTCAAACCCACTATAAAAAGGAATTTCAAAAACAAAACAAAAAAACTGGGAAATTCTTTACAATTCCTTCAGGGTCTCTGATGAAAGCTGGAATGACCCTATCTACAACGACAGCTGGATGTGGCATAAGGAGGGACACTTGGGACTGAGACGATTGGTGAGATTGGGTGAGCAAATGCAGACCCTTTAAAGCAATAATGCATGGCACCGATTCCATGGGTCCGAACTCTCCAGGTTGAAGGGAATATTACTACAGCTATAACATGTGCGGAAAACCTAGAGAACGGACACACTGTGAATATGAAAGGTTTCTAAAACTCAACGAATAGTCCCTCTCCTGGTGCTCCAGTTTGACTTTCCGTCTGCTTTACTATCAACCTCCCAACTTGGAGAGACAGCCCCTTTAACCTCTTGGTTCGCACAGGTTGCCAATTTGGCAGAGGATGAAAGGGAAGAGGGAGAACCAATGAGAGAGTAGCTGTTAGGCATTTGGACGGGCATATATCACTGTAATTTCCCGGCAGGAAGAAGAATTAACCAAATTCTCAGCCCCCCACCAGGAACCAGTATAGGTCCTGAACCAAAATTTTGGACTTGCGGTCAGCTCACCAAAAACGAGTTGAAAAATGGAGCTCAGGGGCACAGCAATTCACAAACTGGCCGAGTAATAAAGGACAACTATCGTCCAAAAATCTGTTGAGGGAAGGCAACGAGGCGGACTTGAAAGCGAGGCAGAATAGCAGGAAACAGATTTCAAGAGGTACGTTGGAATCGCCTTTAAAGCACAGGAAGAGGGGCACAACTTCGACAATGATGCACTTGGCCAAAAAGGGCGTATGCGTTTTCTCCTGAATATATTCAGGAGAAAACGCATACGCCCTTTTTGGCCAAGCAAGCAAGCGGGCAATGCAAATCTGCACTACAAAGAAGTATCACTTCCCACCGGTCAAAAGGGACATCCACAAAATGTGTAAGAACAAGAAAGGCAAGACAGGCCCTGGAGAACAGGGTGCCTTGTTATGCTGATGGGCGGGATGTAAATTGCCAACTGCCTCTCTGGAGGAGTGCATTCTGTTCCCTAAAACAAGTAAAGAAAAGAGCTACAGAGCCAAGGGCACTACCAGTTTAGGGAATATACCTTGGGAAAACTGAAAATCAATAAGACAGAGCCACCCCAAAATTTAGGGCTGCACTGCATACAAGGACCTCAACTTGGATACACCTTAAGTATCCCAGAAAATATAAACATGGTTCAAAAAATTGTGGTACTTACGTACGATGGAATATCCCTCAGCCATGAAATCAATGTCATAAGACCAGTAGCAACAAAATGGGTGGATTCAGGTACGATGATTCTAAGTGAAATAAGTCACACAGAAAAAGAAACTTATCATAAGATATCACTTATGAAGATCTTGTAAACATGGCTACACTTGAACTGAGTTAGGAAAGAGAACAGTGTCTCACATTTAGAAAACACTCTTATGCCTGCTTAAGGGGGAAGGAGAGGTGGGGTGAGGCATAAAACCAGAGTTTGATATAAGCACAGGTACCGTTCCAAAAACCAACTATGGAATAGACAAGACCTACACCGTCCTCAGTGAAAGGGACTCAAAACCCCATATTTCCCGCAGAGGAAAATATCTGACTAGTAAGAATCTTAAAACCTATGTATTGATATGTCTCCGTAAGGGAATCAAGTGTGTCTAGACTGGCATAAACATGGCAGCGAGAATCAGCTCAAACCCACTATAAAAAGGAATTTCAAAAACAAAACAAAAAAACTGGGAAATTCTTTACAATTCCTTCAGGGTCTCTGATGAAAGCTGGAATGACCCTATCTACAACGACAGCTGGATGTGGCATAAGGAGGGACACTTGGGACTGAGACGATTGGTGAGATTGGGTGAGCAAATGCAGACCCTTTAAAGCAATAATGCATGGCACCCATTCCATGGGTCCGAACTCTCCAGGTTGAAGGGAATATTACTACAGCTATAACATGTGCGGGAAACCTAGAGAACGGACACACTGTGAATACGAAAGGTTTCCAAAACTCAACGAATAGTCCCTCTCCTGGTGCTCCGGTTTGACTTTCCGTCTGCTTTACTATCAACCTCCCAACTTGGAGAGACAGCCCCTTTAACCTCTTGGTTCGCACAGGTTGCCAATTTGGCAGAGGATGAAAGGGAAGAGGGAGAACCAATGAGAGAGTAGCTGTTAGGCATTTGGACGGGCACATATCACTGTAATTTCCCGGCAGGAAGAAGAATTAACCAAATTCTCAGCCACCCACCGGGAACCAGTATAGGTCCTGAACCAAAATTTTGGACTTGCCGTCAGCTCACGAAAAACGAGTTGAAAAATGGAGCTCAGGGGCACAGCAATTCACAAACTGGCCGAGTAATAAAGGACAACTATCGTCCGAAAATCTGTTGAGGGAAGGCAATGAGGCGGACTTGAAAGCGAGGCAGAATAGCAGGAAACAGATTTCAAGAGGTACGTTGGAATCGCCTTTAAAGCACAGGAAGAGGGGCACAACTTCGACAATGATGCACTTGGCCAAAAAGGGCGTATGCGTTTTCTCCTGAATATATTCAGGAGAAAACGCATACGCCCTTTTTGGCCAAGCAAGCAAGCGGGCAATGCAAATCTGCACTACAAAGAAGTATCACTTCCCACCGGTCAAAAGGGACATCCACAAAATGTGTAAGAACAAGAAAGGCAAGACAGGCCCTGGAGAACAGGGAGCCTTGTTATGCTGATGGGCGGGATGTAAATTGCCAACTGCCTCTCTGGAGGAGTGCATTCTGTTCCCTAAAACAAGTAAAGAACAGAGCTACAGAGCCAAGGGCACTACCAGTCTAGGGAATATACCTTGGGAAAACTGAAAATCAATAAGACAGAGCCACCCCAAAATTTAGGGCTGCACTGCATACAAGGACCTCAACTTGGATACACCTTAAGTATCCCAGAAAATATAAACATGGTTCAAAAAATTGTGGTACTTACGTACGATGGAATATCCCTCAGCCATGAAATCAATGTCATAAGACCAGTAGCAGCAAAATGGGTGGATTCAGGTACGATGATTCTAAGTGAAATAAGTCACACAGAAAAAGAAACTTATCATAAGATATCACTTATGAAGATCCTGTAAACATGGCTACACTTGAACTGAGTTAGGAAAGAGAACAGTGTCTCACATTTAGAAAACACTCTTATACCTGCTTAAGGGGGAAGGAGAGGTGGGGTGATGCATAAAACCAGAGTTTGATATAAGCACAGGTACCGTTCCAAAAACCAACTATGGAATAGACAAGACCTACACCGTCCTCAGTGAAAGGGACTCAAAACCCCATATTTCCCGCAGAGGAAAATATCTGACTAGTAAGAATCTTAAAACCTATGTATTGATATGTCTCCATAAGGGAATCAAGTGTGTCTAGACTGGCATAAACATGGCAGCGAGAATCAGCTCAAACCCACTATAAAAAGGAATTTCAAAAACAAAACAAAAAAACTGGGAAATTCTTTACAATTCCTTCAGGGTCTCTGATGAAAGCTGGAATGACCCTATCTACAACGACAGCTGGATGTGGCATAATGAGGGACACTTGGGACTGAGACGATTGGTGAGATTGGGTGAGCAAATGCAGACCCTTTAAAGCAATAATGCATGGCACCCATTCCATGGGTCCGAACTCTCCAGGTTGAAGGGAATATTACTACAGCTATAACATGTGCGGGAAACCTAGAGAACGGACACACTGTGAATACGAAAGGTTTCTAAAACTCAACGAATAGTCCCTCTCCTGGTGCTCCGGTTTGACTTTCCGTCTGCTTTACTATCAACCTCCCAACTTGGAGAGACAGCCCCTTTAACCTCTTGGTTCGCACAGGTTGCCAATTTGGTAGAGGATGAAAGGGAAGAGGGAGAACCAATGAGAGAGTAGCTGTTAGGCATTTGGACGGGCACATATCACTGTAATTTCCCGGCAGGAAGAAGAATTAACCGAATTCTCAGCCACCCACCGGGAACCAGTATAGGTCCTGAACCAAAATTTTGGACTTGCGGTCAGCTCACCAAAAACGAGTTGAAAAATGGAGCTCAGGGGCACAGCAATTCACAAACTGGCCGAGTAATAAAGGACAACTATCGTCCAAAAATCTGTTGAGGGAAGGCAACGAGGCGGACTTGAAAGCGAGGCAGAATAGCAGGAAACAGATGTCAAGAGGTACGTTGGAATCGCCTTTAAAGCACAGGAAGAGGGGCACAACTTCGACAATGATGCACTTGGCCAAAAAGGGCGTATGCGTTTTCTCCTGAATATATTCAGGAGAAAACGCATACGCCCTTTTTGGCCAAGCAAGCAAGCGGGCAATGCAAATCTGCACTACAAAGAAGTATCACTTCCCACCGGTCAAAAGGGACATCCACAAAATGTGTAAGAACAAGAAAGGCAAGACAGGCCCTGGAGAACAGGGAGCCTTGTTATGCTGATGGGCGGGATGTAAATTGCCAACTGCCTCTCTGGAGTAGTACATTGTGTTCCCTAAAACAAGTAAAGAACAGAGCTACAGAGCCAAGGGCACTACCAGTCTAGGGAATATACCTTGGGAAAACTGAAAATCAATAAGACAGAGCCACCCCAAAATTTAGGGCTGCACTGCTTACAAGGACCTCAACTTGGATACACCTTAAGTATCCCAGAAAATATAAACATGGTTCAAAAAATTGTGGTACTTACGTACGATGGAATATCCCTCAGCCATGAAATCAATATCATAAGACCAGTAGCAAAAAAATGGGTGGATTCAGGTACGATGATTCTAAGTGAAATAAGTCACACAGAAAAAGAAACTTATCATAAGATATCACTTATGAAGATCCTGTAAACATGGCTACACTTGAACTGAGTTAGGAAAGAGAACAGTGTCTCACATTTAGAAAACACTCTTATACCTGCTTAAGGGGGAAGGAGAGGTGGGGTGAGGCATAAAACCAGAGTTTGATATAAGCACAGGTACCGTTCCAAAAACCAACTATGGAATAGACAAGACCTACACCGTCCTCAGTGAAAGGGACTCAAAACCCCATATTTCCCGCAGAGGAAAATATCTGACTAGTAAGAATCTTAAAACCTATGTATTGATATGTCTCCGTAAGGGAATCAAGTGTGTCTAGACTGGCATAAACATGGCAGCGAGAATCAGCTCAAACCCACTATAAAAAGGAATTTCAAAAACAAAACAAAAAAACTGGGAAATTCTTTACAATTCCTTCAGGGTCTCTGATGAAAGCTGCAATGACCCTATCTACAACGACAGGTGGATGTGGCATAAGGAGGGACACTTGGGACTGAGATGATTGGTGAGATTGGGTGAGCAAATGCAGACCCTTTAAAGCAATAATGCATGGCACCCATTCCATGGGTCCGAACTCTCCAGGTTGAAGGGAATATTACTACAGCTATAACATGTGCGGGAAACCTAGAGAACGGACACACTGTGAATACGAAAGGTTTCTAAAACTCAATGAATAGTCCCTCTCCTGGTGCTCCGGTTTGACTTTCCGTCTGCTTTACTATCAACCTCCCAACTTGGAGAGACAGCCCCTTTAACCTCTTGGTTCGCACAGGTTGCCAATTTGGCAGAGGATGAAAGGGAAGAGGGAGAACCAATGAGAGAGTAGCTGTTAGGCATTTGGACGGGCACATATCACTGTAATTTCCCGGCAGGAAGAAGAATTAACCAAAGTCTCAGCCACCCACCGGGAACCAGTATAGGTCCTGAACCAAAATTTTGGACTTGCGGTCAGCTCACCAAAAACGAGTTGAAAAATGGAGCTCAGGGGCACAGCAATTCACAAAGTGGCCGAGTAATAAAGGACAACTATCGTCCAAAAATCTGTTGAGGGAAGGCAACGAGGCGGACTTGAAAGCGAGGCAGAATAGCAGGAAACAGATTTCAAGAGGTACGTTGGAATCGCCTTTAAAGCACAGGAAGAGGGGCACAACTTCGACAATGACGAACTTGGCCAAAAAGGGCCTATGCGTTTTCTCCTGAATATATTCAGGAGAAAACGCATACGCCCTTTTTGGCCAAGCAAGCAAGCGGGCAATGCAAATCTGCACTACAAAGAAGTATCACTTCCCTCCGGTCAAAAGGGACATCCACAAAATGTGTAAGAACAAGAAAGGCAAGACAGGCCCTGGAGAACAGGGAGCCTTGTTATGCTGATGGGCGGGATGTAAATTGCCAACTGCCTCTCTGGAGGAGTGCATTCTGTTCCCTAAAACAAGTAAAGAACAGAGCTACAGAGCCAAGGGCACTACCAGTCTAGGGAATATACCTTGGGAAAACTGAAAATCAATAAGAAAGAGCCACCCCAAAATTTAGGGCTGCACTGCATACAAGGACCTCAACTTGGATACACCTTAAGTATCCCAGAAAATATAAACATGGTTCAAAAAATTGTGGTACTTACGTACGATGGAATATCCCTCAGCCATGAAATCAATGTCATAAGACCAGTAGCAACAAAATGGGTGGATTCAGGTACGATGATTCTAAGTGAAATAAGTCACACAGAAAAAGAAACTTATCATAAGATATCACTTATGAAGATCCTGTAAACATGGCTACACTTGAACTGAGTTAGGAAAGAGAACAGTGTCTCACATTTAGAAAACACTCTTATACCTGCTTAAGGGGGAAGGAGAGGTGGGGTGATGCATAAAACCAGAGTTTGATATAAGCACAGGTACCGTTCCAAAAACCAACTATGGAATAGCCAAGACCTACACCGTCCTCAGTGAAAGGGACTCAAAACCCCATATTTCCCGCAGAGGAAAGTATCTGACTAGTAAGAATCTTAAAACCTATGTATTGATATGTCTCCGTAAGGGAATCTAGTGTGTCTAGACTGGCATAAACATGGCAGCGAGAATCAGCTCAAACCCACTATAAAAAGGAATTTCAAAAACAAAACAAAAAAACTGGGAAATTCTTTACAATTCCTTCAGGGTCTCTGATGAAAGCTGGAATGACCCTATCTACAACGACAGCTGGATGTGGCATAAGGAGGGACACTTGGGACTGAGACGATTGGTGAGATTGGGTGAGCAAATGCAGACCCTTTAAAGCAATAATGCATGGCACCCATTCCATGGGTCCGAACTCTCCAGGTTGAAGGGAATATTACTACAGCTGTAACATGTGCGGGAAACCTAGAGAACGGACACACTGTGAATACGAAAGGTTTCTAAAACTCAACGAATAGTCCCTCTCCTGGTGCTCCGGTTTGACTTTCCGTCTGCTTTACTATCAACCTCCCAACTTGGAGAGACAGCCCCTTTAACCTCTTGGTTCGCACAGGTTGCCAATTTGGCAGAGGATGAAAGGGAAGAGGGAGAACCAATGAGAGAGTAGCTGTTAGGCATTTGGACGGGCACATATCACTGTAATTTCCCGGCAGGTAGAAGAATTAACCAAATTCTCAGCCACCCACCGGGAACCAGTATAGGTCCTGAACCAAAATTTTGGACTTGCGGTCAGCTCACCAAAAACGAGTTGAAAAATGGAGCTCAGGGGCACAGCAATTCACAAACTGGCCGAGTAATAAAGGACAACTATCGTCCAAAAATCTGTTGAGGGAAGGCAACGAGGCGGACTTGAAAGCGAGGCAGAATAGCAGGAAACAGATTTCAAGAGGTACGTTGGAATCGCCTTTAAAGCACAGGAAGAGGGGCACAACTTCGACAATGATGCACTTGGCCAAAAAGGGCGTATGCGTTTTCTCCTGAATATATTCAGGAGAAAACGCATACGCCCTTTTTGGCCAAGCAAGCAAGCGGGCAATGCAAATCTGCACTACAAAGAAGTATCACTTCCCACCGGTCAAAAGGGACATCCACAAAATGTGTAAGAACAAGAAAGGCAAGACAGGCCCTGGAGAACAGGGAGCCTTGTTATGCTGATGGGCGGGATGTAAATTGCCAACTGCCTCTCTGGAGGAGTGCATTCTGATCCCTAAAACAAGTAAAGAACAGAGCTACAGAGCCAAGGGCACTACCAGTCTAGGGAATATACCTTGGGAAAACTGAAAATCAATAAGACAGAGCCACCCCAAAATTTAGGGCTGCACTGCATACAAGGACCTCAACTTGGATACACCTTAAGTATCCCAGAAAATATAAACATGATTCAAAAAATTGTGGTACTTACGTATGATGGAATATCCCTCAGCCATGAAATCAATGTCATAAGACCAGTAGCAGCAAAATGGGTGGATTCAGGTACGATGATTCTAAGTGAAATAAGTCACACAGAAAAAGAAACTTATCATAAGATATCACTTATGAAGATCCTGTAAACATGGCTACACTTGAACTGAGTTAGGAAAGAGAACAGTGTCTCACATTTAGAAAACACTCTTATGCCTGCTTAAGGGGGAAGGAGAGGTGGGGTGATGCATAAAACCAGAGTTTGATATAAGCACAGGTACCGTTCCAAAAACCAACTATGGAATAGACAAGACCTACACCGTCCTCAGTGAAAGGGACTCAAAACCCCATATTTCCCGCAGAGGAAAATATCTGAGTAGTAAAAATCTTAAAACCTATGTATTGATATGTCTCCGTAAGGGAATCAAGTGTGTCTAGACTGGCATAAACATGGCAGCGAGAATCAGCTCAAACCCACTATAAAAAGGAATTTCAAAAACAAAACAAAAAAACTGGGAAATTCTTTACAATTCCTTCAGGGTCTCTGATGAAAGCTGGAATGACCGTATCTACAACGACAGCTGGATGTGGCATAAGGAGGGACACTTGGGACTGAGACGATTGGTGAGATTGGGTGAGCAAATGCAGACCCTTTAAAGCAATAATGCATGGCACCCATTCCATGGGTCCGAACTCTCCAGGTTGAAGGGAATATTACTACAGCTATAACATGTGCGGGAAACCTAGAGAACGGACACACTGTGAATACGAAAGGTTTCTAAAACTCAATGAATAGTCCCTCTCCTGGTGCTCCGGTTTGACTTTCCGTCTGCTTTACTATCAACCTCCCAACTTGGAGAGACAGCCCCTTTAACCTCTTGGTTCGCACAGGTTGCCAATTTGGCAGAGGATGAAAGGGAAGAGGGAGAACCAATGAGAGAGTAGCTGTTAGGCATTTGGACGGGCACATATCACTGTAATTTCCCGGCAGGAAGAAGAATTAACCAAAGTCTCAGCCACCCACCGGGAACCAGTATAGGTCCTGAACCAAAATTTTGGACTTGCGGTCAGCTCACCAAAAACGAGTTGAAAATTGGAGCTCAGGGGCACAGCAATTCACAAACTGGCCGAGTAATAAAGGACAACTATCGTCCAAAAATCTGTTGAGGGAAGGCAACGAGGCGGACTTGAAAGCGAGGCAGAATAGCAGGAAACAGATTTCAAGAGGTACGTTGGAATCGCCTTTAAAGCACAGGAAGAGGGGCACAACTTCGACAATGATGCACTTGGCCAAAAAGGGCGTATGCGTTTTCTCCTGAATATATTCAGGAGAAAACGCATACGCCCTTTTTGGCCAAGCAAGCAAGCGGGCAATGCAAATCTACACTACAAAGAAGTATCACTTCCCACCAGTCAAAAGGGATATCCACAAAATGTGTAAGAACAAGAAAGGCAAGACAGGCCCTGGAGAACAGGGAGCCTTGTTATGCTGATGGGCGGGATGTAAATTGCCAACTGCCTCTCTGGAGGAGTGCATTCTGTTCCCTAAAACAAGTAAAGAACAGAGCTACAGAGCCAAGGGCACTACCAGTCTAGGGAATATACCTTGGGAAAACTGAAAATCAATAAGACAGAGCCACCCCAAAATTTAGGGCTGCACTGCATACAAGGACCTCAACTTGGATACACCTTAAGTATCCCAGAAAATATAAACATGATTCAAAAAATTGTGGTACTTACGTACGATGGAATATCCCTCAGCCATGAAATCAATGTCATAAGACCAGTAGCAGCAAAATGGGTGGATTCAGGTACGATGATTCTAAGTGAAATAAGTCACACAGAAAAAGAAACTTATCATAAGATATCACTTATGAAGATCCTGTAAACATGGCTACACTTGAACTGAGTTAGGAAAGAGAACAGTGTCTCACATTTAGAAAACACTCTTATACCTGCTTAAGGGGGAAGGAGAGGTGGGGTGAGGCATAAAACCAGAGTTTGATATAAGCACAGGTACCGTTCCAAAAACCAACTATGGAATAGACAAGACCTACACCGTCCTCAGTGAAAGGGACTCAAAACCCCATATTTCCCGCAGAGGAAAATATCTGACTAGTAAGAATCTTAAAACCTATGTATTGATATGTCTCCATAAGGGAATCAAGTGTGTCTAGACTGGCATAAACATGGCAGCGAGAATCAGCTCAAACCCACTATAAAAAGGAATTTCAAAAACAAAACAAAAAAACTGGGAAATTCTTTACAATTCCTTCAGGGTCTCTGATGAAAGCTGGAATGACCCTATCTACAACGACAGCTGGATGTGGCATAAGGAGGGACACTTGGGACTGAGACGATTGGTGAGATTGGGTGAGCAAATGCAGACCCTTTAAAGCAATAATGCATGGCACCGATTCCATGGGTCCGAACTCTCCAGGTTGAAGGGAATATTACTACAGCTATAACATGTGCGGAAAACCTAGAGAACGGACACACTGTGAATATGAAAGGTTTCTAAAACTCAACGAATAGTCCCTCTCCTGGTGCTCCAGTTTGACTTTCCGTCTGCTTTACTATCAACCTCCCAACTTGGAGAGACAGCCCCTTTAACCTCTTGGTTCGCACAGGTTGCCAATTTGGCAGAGGATGAAAGGGAAGAGGGAGAACCAATGAGAGAGTAGCTGTTAGGCATTTGGACGGGCATATATCACTGTAATTTCCCGGCAGGAAGAAGAATTAACCAAATTCTCAGCCCCCCACCAGGAACCAGTATAGGTCCTGAACCAAAATTTTGGACTTGCGGTCAGCTCACCAAAAACGAGTTGAAAAATGGAGCTCAGGGGCACAGCAATTCACAAACTGGCCGAGTAATAAAGGACAACTATCGTCCAAAAATCTGTTGAGGGAAGGCAACGAGGCGGACTTGAAAGCGAGGCAGAATAGCAGGAAACAGATTTCAAGAGGTACGTTGGAATCGCCTTTAAAGCACAGGAAGAGGGGCACAACTTCGACAATGATGCACTTGGCCAAAAAGGGCGTATGCGTTTTCTCCTGAATATATTCAGGAGAAAACGCATACGCCCTTTTTGGCCAAGCAAGCAAGCGGGCAATGCAAATCTGCACTACAAAGAAGTATCACTTCCCACCGGTCAAAAGGGACATCCACAAAATGTGTAAGAACAAGAAAGGCAAGACAGGCCCTGGAGAACAGGGTGCCTTGTTATGCTGATGGGCGGGATGTAAATTGCCAACTGCCTCTCTGGAGGAGTGCATTCTGTTCCCTAAAACAAGTAAAGAAAAGAGCTACAGAGCCAAGGGCACTACCAGTTTAGGGAATATACCTTGGGAAAACTGAAAATCAATAAGACAGAGCCACCCCAAAATTTAGGGCTGCACTGCTTACAAGGACCTCAACTTGGATACACCTTAAGTATCCCAGAAAATATAAACATGGTTCAAAAAATTGTGGTACTTACGTACGATGGAATATCCCTCAGCCATGAAATCAATGTCATAAGACCAGTAGCAACAAAATGGGTGGATTCAGGTACGATGATTCTAAGTGAAATAAGTCACACAGAAAAAGAAACTTATCATAAGATATCACTTATGAAGATCTTGTAAACATGGCTACACTTGAACTGAGTTAGGAAAGAGAACAGTGTCTCACATTTAGAAAACACTCTTATGCCTGCTTAAGGGGGAAGGAGAGGTGGGGTGAGGCATAAAACCAGAGTTTGATATAAGCACAGGTACCGTTCCAAAAACCAACTATGGAATAGACAAGACCTACACCGTCCTCAGTGAAAGGGACTCAAAACCCCATATTTCCCGCAGAGGAAAATATCTGACTAGTAAGAATCTTAAAACCTATGTATTGATATGTCTCCGTAAGGGAATCAAGTGTGTCTAGACTGGCATAAACATGGCAGCGAGAATCAGCTCAAACCCACTATAAAAAGGAATTTCAAAAACAAAACAAAAAAACTGGGAAATTCTTTACAATTCCTTCAGGGTCTCTGATGAAAGCTGGAATGACCCTATCTACAACGACAGCTGGATGTGGCATAAGGAGGGACACTTGGGACTGAGACGATTGGTGAGATTGGGTGAGCAAATGCAGACCCTTTAAAGCAATAATGCATGGCACCCATTCCATGGGTCCGAACTCTCCAGGTTGAAGGGAATATTACTACAGCTATAACATGTGCGGGAAACCTAGAGAACGGACACACTGTGAATACGAAAGGTTTCCAAAACTCAACGAATAGTCCCTCTCCTGGTGCTCCGGTTTGACTTTCCGTCTGCTTTACTATCAACCTCCCAACTTGGAGAGACAGCCCCTTTAACCTCTTGGTTCGCACAGGTTGCCAATTTGGCAGAGGATGAAAGGGAAGAGGGAGAACCAATGAGAGAGTAGCTGTTAGGCATTTGGACGGGCACATATCACTGTAATTTCCCGGCAGGAAGAAGAATTAACCAAATTCTCAGCCACCCACCGGGAACCAGTATAGGTCCTGAACCAAAATTTTGGACTTGGCGTCAGCTCACGAAAAACGAGTTGAAAAATGGAGCTCAGGGGCACAGCAATTCACAAACTGGCCGAGTAATAAAGGACAACTATCGTCCGAAAATCTGTTGAGGGAAGGCAATGAGGCGGACTTGAAAGCGAGGCAGAATAGCAGGAAACAGATTTCAAGAGGTACGTTGGAATCGCCTTTAAAGCACAGGAAGAGGGGCACAACTTCGACAATGATGCACTTGGCCAAAAAGGGCGTATGCGTTTTCTCCTGAATATATTCAGGAGAAAACGCATACGCCCTTTTTGGCCAAGCAAGCAAGCGGGCAATGCAAATCTGCACTACAAAGAAGTATCACTTCCCACCGGTCAAAAGGGACATCCACAAAATGTGTAAGAACAAGAAAGGCAAGACAGGCCCTGGAGAACAGGGTGCCTTGTTATGCTGATGGGCGGGATGTAAATTGCCAACTGCCTCTCTGGAGGAGTGCATTCTGTTCCCTAAAACAAGTAAAGAACAGAGCTACAGAGCCAAGGGCACTACCAGTCTAGGGAATATACCTTGGGAAAACTGAAAATCAATAAGACAGAGCCACCCCAAAATTTAGGGCTGCACTGCATACAAGGACCTCAACTTGGATACACCTTAAGTATCCCAGAAAATATAAACATGGTTCAAAAAATTGTGGTACTTACGTACGATGGAATATCCCTCAGCCATGAAATCAATGTCATAAGACCAGTAGCAGCAAAATGGGTGGATTCAGGTACGATGATTCTAAGTGAAATAAGTCACACAGAAAAAGAAACTTATCATAAGATATCACTTATGAAGATCCTGTAAACATGGCTACACTTGAACTGAGTTAGGAAAGAGAACAGTGTCTCACATTTAGAAAACACTCTTATACCTGCTTAAGGGGGAAGGAGAGGTGGGGTGATGCATAAAACCAGAGTTTGATATAAGCACAGGTACCGTTCCAAAAACCAACTATGGAATAGACAAGACCTACACCGTCCTCAGTGAAAGGGACTCAAAACCCCATATTTCCCGCAGAGGAAAATATCTGACTAGTAAGAATCTTAAAACCTATGTATTGATATGTCTCCATAAGGGAATCAAGTGTGTCTAGACTGGCATAAACATGGCAGCGAGAATCAGCTCAAACCCACTATAAAAAGGAATTTCAAAAACAAAACAAAAAAACTGGGAAATTCTTTACAATTCCTTCAGGGTCTCTGATGAAAGCTGGAATGACCCTATCTACAACGACAGCTGTATGTGGCATAAGGAGGGACACTTGGGACTGAGACGATTTTTGAGATTGGGTGAGCAAATGCAGACCCTTTAAAGCAATAATGCATGGCACCCATTCCATGGGTCCGAACTCTCCAGGTTGAAGGGAATATTACTACAGCTATAACATGTGCGGGAAACCTAGAGAACGGACACACTGTGAATACGAAAGGTTTCTAAAACTCAACGAATAGTCCCTCTCCTGGTGCTCCGGTTTGACTTTCCGTCTGCTTTACTATCAACCTCCCAACTTGGAGAGACAGCCCCTTTAACCTCTTGGTTCGCACAGGTTGCCAATTTGGCAGAGGATGAAAGGGAAGAGGGAGAACCAATGAGAGAGTAGCTGTTAGGCATTTGGACGGGCACATATCACTGTAATTTCCCGGCAGGAAGAAGAATTAACCGAATTCTCAGCCACCCACAGGGAACCAGTATAGGTCCTGAACCAAAATTTTGGACTTGCGGTCAGCTCACCAAAAACGAGTTGAAAAATGGAGCTCAGGGGCACAGCAATTCACAAACTGGCCGAGTAATAAAGGACAACTATCGTCCAAAAATCTGTTGAGGGAAGGCAACGAGGCGGACTTGAAAGCGAGGCAGAATAGCAGGAAACAGATTTCAAGAGGTACGTTGGAATCGCCTTTAAAGCACAGGAAGAGGGGCACAACTTCGACAATGATGCACTTGGCCAAAAAGGGCGTATGCGTTTTCTCCTGAATATATTCAGGAGAAAACGCATACGCCCTTTTTGGCCAAGCAAGCAAGCGGGCAATGCAAATCTGCACTACAAAGAAGTATCACTTCCCACCGGTCAAAAGGGACATCCACAAAATGTGTAAGAACAAGAAAGGCAAGACAGGCCCTGGAGAACAGGGAGCCTTGTTATGCTGATGGGCGGGATGTAAATTGCCAACTGCCTCTCTGGAGGAGTGCATTCTGTTCCCTAAAACAAGTAAAGAACAGAGCTACAGAGCCAAGGGCACTACCAGTCTAGGGGATATACCTTGGGAAAACTGAAAATCAATAAGACAGAGCCACCCCAAAATTTAGGGCTGCACTGCATACAAGGACCTCAACTTGGATACACCTTAAGTATCCCAGAAAATATAAACATGGTTCAAAAAATTGTGGTACTTACGTACGATGGAATATCCCTCAGCCATGAAATCAATGTCATAAGACCAGTAGCAGCAAAATGGGTGGATTCAGGTACGATGATTCTAAGTGAAATAAGTCACACAGAAAAAGAAACTTATCATAAGATATCACTTATGAAGATCCTGTAAACATGGCTACACTTGAACTGAGTTAGGAAAGAGAACAGTGTCTCACATTTAGAAAACACTCTTATACCTGCTTAAGGGGGAAGGAGAGGTGGGGTGAGGCATAAAACCAGAGTTTGATATAAGCACAGGTACCGTTCCAAAAACCAACTATGGAATAGACAAGACCTACACCGTCCTCAGTGAAAGGGACTCAAAACCCCATATTTCCCGCAGAGGAAAATATCTGACTAGTAAGAATCTTAAAACCTATGTACTGATATGTCTCCGTAAGGGAATCAAGTGTGTCTAGACTGGCATAAACATGGCAGCGAGAATCAGCTCAAACCCACTATAAAAAGGAATTTCAAAAACAAAACAAAAAAACTGGGAAATTCTTTACAATTCCTTCAGGGTCTCTGATGAAAGCTGGAATGACCCTATCTACAACGACAGCTGGATGTGGCATAAGGAGGGACACTTGGGACTGAGACGATTGGTGAGATTGGGTGAGCAAATGCAGACCCTTTAAAGCAATAATGCATGGCACCGATTCCATGGGTCCGAACTCTCCAGGTTGAAGGGAATATTACTACAGCTATAACATGTGCGGAAAACCTAGAGAACGGACACACTGTGAATATGAAAGGTTTCTAAAACTCAACGAATAGTCCCTCTCCTGGTGCTCCAGTTTGACTTTCCGTCTGCTTTACTATCAACCTCCCAACTTGGAGAGACAGCCCCTTTAACCTCTTGGTTCGCACAGGTTGCCAATTTGGCAGAGGATGAAAGGGAAGAGGGAGAACCAATGAGAGAGTAGCTGTTAGGCATTTGGACGGGCATATATCACTGTAATTTCCCGGCAGGAAGAAGAATTAACCAAATTCTCAGCCCCCCACCAGGAACCAGTATAGGTCCTGAACCAAAATTTTGGACTTGCGGTCAGCTCACCAAAAACGAGTTGAAAAATGGAGCTCAGGGGCACAGCAATTCACAAACTGGCCGAGTAATAAAGGACAACTATCGTCCAAAAATCTGTTGAGGGAAGGCAACGAGGCGGACTTGAAAGCGAGGCAGAATAGCAGGAAACAGATTTCAAGAGGTACGTTGGAATCGCCTTTAAAGCACAGGAAGAGGGGCACAACTTCGACAATGATGCACTTGGCCAAAAAGGGCGTATGCGTTTTCTCCTGAATATATTCAGGAGAAAACGCATACGCCCTTTTTGGCCAAGCAAGCAAGCGGGCAATGCAAATCTGCACTACAAAGAAGTATCACTTCCCACCGGTCAAAAGGGACATCCACAAAATGTGTAAGAACAAGAAAGGCAAGACAGGCCCTGGAGAACAGGGTGCCTTGTTATGCTGATGGGCGGGATGTAAATTGCCAACTGCCTCTCTGGAGGAGTGCATTCTGTTCCCTAAAACAAGTAAAGAAAAGAGCTACAGAGCCAAGGGCACTACCAGTTTAGGGAATATACCTTGGGAAAACTGAAAATCAATAAGACAGAGCCACCCCAAAATTTAGGGCTGCACTGCATACAAGGACCTCAACTTGGATACACCTTAAGTATCCCAGAAAATATAAACATGGTTCAAAAAATTGTGGTACTTACGTACGATGGAATATCCCTCAGCCATGAAATCAATGTCATAAGACCAGTAGCAACAAAATGGGTGGATTCAGGTACGATGATTCTAAGTGAAATAAGTCACACAGAAAAAGAAACTTATCATAAGATATCACTTATGAAGATCTTGTAAACATGGCTACACTTGAACTGAGTTAGGAAAGAGAACAGTGTCTCACATTTAGAAAACACTCTTATGCCTGCTTAAGGGGGAAGGAGAGGTGGGGTGAGGCATAAAACCAGAGTTTGATATAAGCACAGGTACCGTTCCAAAAACCAACTATGGAATAGACAAGACCTACACCGTCCTCAGTGAAAGGGACTCAAAACCCCATATTTCCCGCAGAGGAAAATATCTGACTAGTAAGAATCTTAAAACCTATGTATTGATATGTCTCCGTAAGGGAATCAAGTGTGTCTAGACTGGCATAAACATGGCAGCGAGAATCAGCTCAAACCCACTATAAAAAGGAATTTCAAAAACAAAACAAAAAAACTGGGAAATTCTTTACAATTCCTTCAGGGTCTCTGATGAAAGCTGGAATGACCCTATCTACAACGACAGCTGGATGTGGCATAAGGAGGGACACTTGGGACTGAGACGATTGGTGAGATTGGGTGAGCAAATGCAGACCCTTTAAAGCAATAATGCATGGCACCCATTCCATGGGTCCGAACTCTCCAGGTTGAAGGGAATATTACTACAGCTATAACATGTGCGGGAAACCTAGAGAACGGACACACTGTGAATACGAAAGGTTTCCAAAACTCAACGAATAGTCCCTCTCCTGGTGCTCCGGTTTGACTTTCCGTCTGCTTTACTATCAACCTCCCAACTTGGAGAGACAGCCCCTTTAACCTCTTGGTTCGCACAGGTTGCCAATTTGGCAGAGGATGAAAGGGAAGAGGGAGAACCAATGAGAGAGTAGCTGTTAGGCATTTGGACGGGCACATATCACTGTAATTTCCCGGCAGGAAGAAGAATTAACCAAATTCTCAGCCACCCACCGGGAACCAGTATAGGTCCTGAACCAAAATTTTGGACTTGCCGTCAGCTCACGAAAAACGAGTTGAAAAATGGAGCTCAGGGGCACAGCAATTCACAAACTGGCCGAGTAATAAAGGACAACTATCGTCCGAAAATCTGTTGAGGGAAGGCAATGAGGCGGACTTGAAAGCGAGGCAGAATAGCAGGAAACAGATTTCAAGAGGTACGTTGGAATCGCCTTTAAAGCACAGGAAGAGGGGCACAACTTCGACAATGATGCACTTGGCCAAAAAGGGCGTATGCGTTTTCTCCTGAATATATTCAGGAGAAAACGCATACGCCCTTTTTGGCCAAGCAAGCAAGCGGGCAATGCAAATCTGCACTACAAAGAAGTATCACTTCCCACCGGTCAAAAGGGACATCCACAAAATGTGTAAGAACAAGAAAGGCAAGACAGGCCCTGGAGAACAGGGAGCCTTGTTATGCTGATGGGCGGGATGTAAATTGCCAACTGCCTCTCTGGAGGAGTGCATTCTGTTCCCTAAAACAAGTAAAGAACAGAGCTACAGAGCCAAGGGCACTACCAGTCTAGGGAATATACCTTGGGAAAACTGAAAATCAATAAGACAGAGCCACCCCAAAATTTAGGGCTGCACTGCATACAAGGACCTCAACTTGGATACACCTTAAGTATCCCAGAAAATATAAACATGGTTCAAAAAATTGTGGTACTTACGTACGATGGAATATCCCTCAGCCATGAAATCAATGTCATAAGACCAGTAGCAGCAAAATGGGTGGATTCAGGTACGATGATTCTAAGTGAAATAAGTCACACAGAAAAAGAAACTTATCATAAGATATCACTTATGAAGATCCTGTAAACATGGCTACACTTGAACTGAGTTAGGAAAGAGAACAGTGTCTCACATTTAGAAAACACTCTTATACCTGCTTAAGGGGGAAGGAGAGGTGGGGTGATGCATAAAACCAGAGTTTGATATAAGCACAGGTACCGTTCCAAAAACCAACTATGGAATAGACAAGACCTACACCGTCCTCAGTGAAAGGGACTCAAAACCCCATATTTCCCGCAGAGGAAAATATCTGACTAGTAAGAATCTTAAAACCTATGTATTGATATGTCTCCATAAGGGAATCAAGTGTGTCTAGACTGGCATAAACATGGCAGCGAGAATCAGCTCAAACCCACTATAAAAAGGAATTTCAAAAACAAAACAAAAAAACTGGGAAATTCTTTACAATTCCTTCAGGGTCTCTGATGAAAGCTGGAATGACCCTATCTACAACGACAGCTGGATGTGGCATAATGAGGGACACTTGGGACTGAGACGATTGGTGAGATTGGGTGAGCAAATGCAGACCCTTTAAAGCAATAATGCATGGCACCCATTCCATGGGTCCGAACTCTCCAGGTTGAAGGGAATATTACTACAGCTATAACATGTGCGGGAAACCTAGAGAACGGACACACTGTGAATACGAAAGGTTTCTAAAACTCAACGAATAGTCCCTCTCCTGGTGCTCCGGTTTGACTTTCCGTCTGCTTTACTATCAACCTCCCAACTTGGAGAGACAGCCCCTTTAACCTCTTGGTTCGCACAGGTTGCCAATTTGGTAGAGGATGAAAGGGAAGAGGGAGAACCAATGAGAGAGTAGCTGTTAGGCATTTGGACGGGCACATATCACTGTAATTTCCCGGCAGGAAGAAGAATTAACCGAATTCTCAGCCACCCACCGGGAACCAGTATAGGTCCTGAACCAAAATTTTGGACTTGCGGTCAGCTCACCAAAAACGAGTTGAAAAATGGAGCTCAGGGGCACAGCAATTCACAAACTGGCCGAGTAATAAAGGACAACTATCGTCCAAAAATCTGTTGAGGGAAGGCAACGAGGCGGACTTGAAAGCGAGGCAGAATAGCAGGAAACAGATGTCAAGAGGTACGTTGGAATCGCCTTTAAAGCACAGGAAGAGGGGCACAACTTCGACAATGATGCACTTGGCCAAAAAGGGCGTATGCGTTTTCTCCTGAATATATTCAGGAGAAAACGCATACGCCCTTTTTGGCCAAGCAAGCAAGCGGGCAATGCAAATCTGCACTACAAAGAAGTATCACTTCCCACCGGTCAAAAGGGACATCCACAAAATGTGTAAGAACAAGAAAGGCAAGACAGGCCCTGGAGAACAGGGAGCCTTGTTATGCTGATGGGCGGGATGTAAATTGCCAACTGCCTCTCTGGAGTAGTACATTGTGTTCCCTAAAACAAGTAAAGAACAGAGCTACAGAGCCAAGGGCACTACCAGTCTAGGGAATATACCTTGGGAAAACTGAAAATCAATAAGACAGAGCCACCCCAAAATTTAGGGCTGCACTGCTTACAAGGACCTCAACTTGGATACACCTTAAGTATCCCAGAAAATATAAACATGGTTCAAAAAATTGTGGTACTTACGTACGATGGAATATCCCTCAGCCATGAAATCAATATCATAAGACCAGTAGCAAAAAAATGGGTGGATTCAGGTACGATGATTCTAAGTGAAATAAGTCACACAGAAAAAGAAACTTATCATAAGATATCACTTATGAAGATCCTGTAAACATGGCTACACTTGAACTGAGTTAGGAAAGAGAACAGTGTCTCACATTTAGAAAACACTCTTATACCTGCTTAAGGGGGAAGGAGAGGTGGGGTGAGGCATAAAACCAGAGTTTGATATAAGCACAGGTACCGTTCCAAAAACCAACTATGGAATAGACAAGACCTACACCGTCCTCAGTGAAAGGGACTCAAAACCCCATATTTCCCGCAGAGGAAAATATCTGACTAGTAAGAATCTTAAAACCTATGTATTGATATGTCTCCGTAAGGGAATCAAGTGTGTCTAGACTGGCATAAACATGGCAGCGAGAATCAGCTCAAACCCACTATAAAAAGGAATTTCAAAAACAAAACAAAAAAACTGGGAAATTCTTTACAATTCCTTCAGGGTCTCTGATGAAAGCTGCAATGACCCTATCTACAACGACAGGTGGATGTGGCATAAGGAGGGACACTTGGGACTGAGATGATTGGTGAGATTGGGTGAGCAAATGCAGACCCTTTAAAGCAATAATGCATGGCACCCATTCCATGGGTCCGAACTCTCCAGGTTGAAGGGAATATTACTACAGCTATAACATGTGCGGGAAACCTAGAGAACGGACACACTGTGAATACGAAAGGTTTCTAAAACTCAATGAATAGTCCCTCTCCTGGTGCTCCGGTTTGACTTTCCGTCTGCTTTACTATCAACCTCCCAACTTGGAGAGACAGCCCCTTTAACCTCTTGGTTCGCACAGGTTGCCAATTTGGCAGAGGATGAAAGGGAAGAGGGAGAACCAATGAGAGAGTAGCTGTTAGGCATTTGGACGGGCACATATCACTGTAATTTCCCGGCAGGAAGAAGAATTAACCAAAGTCTCAGCCACCCACCGGGAACCAGTATAGGTCCTGAACCAAAATTTTGGACTTGCGGTCAGCTCACCAAAAACGAGTTGAAAAATGGAGCTCAGGGGCACAGCAATTCACAAAGTGGCCGAGTAATAAAGGACAACTATCGTCCAAAAATCTGTTGAGGGAAGGCAACGAGGCGGACTTGAAAGCGAGGCAGAATAGCAGGAAACAGATTTCAAGAGGTACGTTGGAATCGCCTTTAAAGCACAGGAAGAGGGGCACAACTTCGACAATGACGAACTTGGCCAAAAAGGGCCTATGCGTTTTCTCCTGAATATATTCAGGAGAAAACGCATACGCCCTTTTTGGCCAAGCAAGCAAGCGGGCAATGCAAATCTGCACTACAAAGAAGTATCACTTCCCTCCGGTCAAAAGGGACATCCACAAAATGTGTAAGAACAAGAAAGGCAAGACAGGCCCTGGAGAACAGGGAGCCTTGTTATGCTGATGGGCGGGATGTAAATTGCCAACTGCCTCTCTGGAGGAGTGCATTCTGTTCCCTAAAACAAGTAAAGAACAGAGCTACAGAGCCAAGGGCACTACCAGTCTAGGGAATATACCTTGGGAAAACTGAAAATCAATAAGAAAGAGCCACCCCAAAATTTAGGGCTGCACTGCATACAAGGACCTCAACTTGGATACACCTTAAGTATCCCAGAAAATATAAACATGGTTCAAAAAATTGTGGTACTTACGTACGATGGAATATCCCTCAGCCATGAAATCAATGTCATAAGACCAGTAGCAACAAAATGGGTGGATTCAGGTACGATGATTCTAAGTGAAATAAGTCACACAGAAAAAGAAACTTATCATAAGATATCACTTATGAAGATCCTGTAAACATGGCTACACTTGAACTGAGTTAGGAAAGAGAACAGTGTCTCACATTTAGAAAACACTCTTATACCTGCTTAAGGGGGAAGGAGAGGTGGGGTGATGCATAAAACCAGAGTTTGATATAAGCACAGGTACCGTTCCAAAAACCAACTATGGAATAGCCAAGACCTACACCGTCCTCAGTGAAAGGGACTCAAAACCCCATATTTCCCGCAGAGGAAAGTATCTGACTAGTAAGAATCTTAAAACCTATGTATTGATATGTCTCCGTAAGGGAATCTAGTGTGTCTAGACTGGCATAAACATGGCAGCGAGAATCAGCTCAAACCCACTATAAAAAGGAATTTCAAAAACAAAACAAAAAAACTGGGAAATTCTTTACAATTCCTTCAGGGTCTCTGATGAAAGCTGGAATGACCCTATCTACAACGACAGCTGGATGTGGCATAAGGAGGGACACTTGGGACTGAGACGATTGGTGAGATTGGGTGAGCAAATGCAGACCCTTTAAAGCAATAATGCATGGCACCCATTCCATGGGTCCGAACTCTCCAGGTTGAAGGGAATATTACTACAGCTGTAACATGTGCGGGAAACCTAGAGAACGGACACACTGTGAATACGAAAGGTTTCTAAAACTCAACGAATAGTCCCTCTCCTGGTGCTCCGGTTTGACTTTCCGTCTGCTTTACTATCAACCTCCCAACTTGGAGAGACAGCCCCTTTAACCTCTTGGTTCGCACAGGTTGCCAATTTGGCAGAGGATGAAAGGGAAGAGGGAGAACCAATGAGAGAGTAGCTGTTAGGCATTTGGACGGGCACATATCACTGTAATTTCCCGGCAGGTAGAAGAATTAACCAAATTCTCAGCCACCCACCGGGAACCAGTATAGGTCCTGAACCAAAATTTTGGACTTGCGGTCAGCTCACCAAAAACGAGTTGAAAAATGGAGCTCAGGGGCACAGCAATTCACAAACTGGCCGAGTAATAAAGGACAACTATCGTCCAAAAATCTGTTGAGGGAAGGCAACGAGGCGGACTTGAAAGCGAGGCAGAATAGCAGGAAACAGATTTCAAGAGGTACGTTGGAATCGCCTTTAAAGCACAGGAAGAGGGGCACAACTTCGACAATGATGCACTTGGCCAAAAAGGGCGTATGCGTTTTCTCCTGAATATATTCAGGAGAAAACGCATACGCCCTTTTTGGCCAAGCAAGCAAGCGGGCAATGCAAATCTGCACTACAAAGAAGTATCACTTCCCACCGGTCAAAAGGGACATCCACAAAATGTGTAAGAACAAGAAAGGCAAGACAGGCCCTGGAGAACAGGGAGCCTTGTTATGCTGATGGGCGGGATGTAAATTGCCAACTGCCTCTCTGGAGGAGTGCATTCTGATCCCTAAAACAAGTAAAGAACAGAGCTACAGAGCCAAGGGCACTACCAGTCTAGGGAATATACCTTGGGAAAACTGAAAATCAATAAGACAGAGCCACCCCAAAATTTAGGGCTGCACTGCATACAAGGACCTCAACTTGGATACACCTTAAGTATCCCAGAAAATATAAACATGATTCAAAAAATTGTGGTACTTACGTATGATGGAATATCCCTCAGCCATGAAATCAATGTCATAAGACCAGTAGCAGCAAAATGGGTGGATTCAGGTACGATGATTCTAAGTGAAATAAGTCACACAGAAAAAGAAACTTATCATAAGATATCACTTATGAAGATCCTGTAAACATGGCTACACTTGAACTGAGTTAGGAAAGAGAACAGTGTCTCACATTTAGAAAACACTCTTATGCCTGCTTAAGGGGGAAGGAGAGGTGGGGTGATGCATAAAACCAGAGTTTGATATAAGCACAGGTACCGTTCCAAAAACCAACTATGGAATAGACAAGACCTACACCGTCCTCAGTGAAAGGGACTCAAAACCCCATATTTCCCGCAGAGGAAAATATCTGAGTAGTAAAAATCTTAAAACCTATGTATTGATATGTCTCCGTAAGGGAATCAAGTGTGTCTAGACTGGCATAAACATGGCAGCGAGAATCAGCTCAAACCCACTATAAAAAGGAATTTCAAAAACAAAACAAAAAAACTGGGAAATTCTTTACAATTCCTTCAGGGTCTCTGATGAAAGCTGGAATGACCGTATCTACAACGACAGCTGGATGTGGCATAAGGAGGGACACTTGGGACTGAGACGATTGGTGAGATTGGGTGAGCAAATGCAGACCCTTTAAAGCAATAATGCATGGCACCCATTCCATGGGTCCGAACTCTCCAGGTTGAAGGGAATATTACTACAGCTATAACATGTGCGGGAAACCTAGAGAACGGACACACTGTGAATACGAAAGGTTTCTAAAACTCAATGAATAGTCCCTCTCCTGGTGCTCCGGTTTGACTTTCCGTCTGCTTTACTATCAACCTCCCAACTTGGAGAGACAGCCCCTTTAACCTCTTGGTTCGCACAGGTTGCCAATTTGGCAGAGGATGAAAGGGAAGAGGGAGAACCAATGAGAGAGTAGCTGTTAGGCATTTGGACGGGCACATATCACTGTAATTTCCCGGCAGGAAGAAGAATTAACCAAAGTCTCAGCCACCCACCGGGAACCAGTATAGGTCCTGAACCAAAATTTTGGACTTGCGGTCAGCTCACCAAAAACGAGTTGAAAATTGGAGCTCAGGGGCACAGCAATTCACAAACTGGCCGAGTAATAAAGGACAACTATCGTCCAAAAATCTGTTGAGGGAAGGCAACGAGGCGGACTTGAAAGCGAGGCAGAATAGCAGGAAACAGATTTCAAGAGGTACGTTGGAATCGCCTTTAAAGCACAGGAAGAGGGGCACAACTTCGACAATGATGCACTTGGCCAAAAAGGGCGTATGCGTTTTCTCCTGAATATATTCAGGAGAAAACGCATACGCCCTTTTTGGCCAAGCAAGCAAGCGGGCAATGCAAATCTACACTACAAAGAAGTATCACTTCCCACCAGTCAAAA
This sequence comes from Hyperoodon ampullatus, assembly GCF_949752795.1. Taxonomy (NCBI): domain Eukaryota; kingdom Metazoa; phylum Chordata; class Mammalia; order Artiodactyla; family Ziphiidae; genus Hyperoodon; species Hyperoodon ampullatus. The sequence continues at coordinate 63,253 of NW_027640661.1, read as the reverse complement.
GGGATATCCACAAAATGTGTAAGAACAAGAAAGGCAAGACAGGCCCTGGAGAACAGGGAGCCTTGTTATGCTGATGGGCGGGATGTAAATTGCCAACTGCCTCTCTGGAGGAGTGCATTCTGTTCCCTAAAACAAGTAAAGAACAGAGCTACAGAGCCAAGGGCACTACCAGTCTAGGGAATATACCTTGGGAAAACTGAAAATCAATAAGACAGAGCCACCCCAAAATTTAGGGCTGCACTGCATACAAGGACCTCAACTTGGATACACCTTAAGTATCCCAGAAAATATAAACATGATTCAAAAAATTGTGGTACTTACGTACGATGGAATATCCCTCAGCCATGAAATCAATGTCATAAGACCAGTAGCAGCAAAATGGGTGGATTCGGGTACGATGATTCTAAGTGAAATAAGTCACACAGAAAAAGAAACTTATCATAAGATATCACTTATGAAGATCCTGTAAACATGGCTACACTTGAACTGAGTTAGGAAAGAGAACAGTGTCTCACATTTAGAAAACACTCTTATGCCTGCTTAAGGGGGAAGGAGAGGTGGGGTGATGCATAAAACCAGAGTTTGATATAAGCACAGGTACCGTTCCAAAAACCAACTATGGAATAGACAAGACCTACACCGTCCTCAGTGAAAGGGACTCAAAACACCATATTTCCCGCAGAGGAAAATATCTGACTAGTAAGGATCTTAAAACCTATGTATTGATATGTCTCCGTAAGGGAATCAAGTGTGTCTAGACTGGCATAAACATGGCAGCGAGAATCAGCTCAAACCCACTATAAAAAGGAATTTCAAAAACAAAACAAAAAAACTGGGAAATTCTTTACAATTCCTTCAGGGTCTCTGATGAAAGCTGGAATGACACTATCTACAATGACAGCTGGATGTGGCATTAGGAGGGACACTTGGGACTGAGACGATTGGTGAGATTGGGTGAGCAAATGCAGACCCTTTAAAGCAATAATGCATGGCACCCATTCCATGGGTCCGAACTCTCCAGGTTGAAGGGAATATTACTACAGCTATAACATGTGCGGGAAACCTAGAGAACGGACATACTGTGAATACGAAAGGTTTCTAAAACTCAACGAATAGTCCCGCTCCTGGTGCTCTGGTTTGACTTTCCGTCTGCTTTACTATCAACCTCCCAACTTGGAGAGACAGCCCCTTTAACATCTTGGTTCGCACAGGTTGCCAATTTGGCAGAGGATGAAAGGGAAGAGGGAGAACCAATGAGAGAGTAGATGTTAGGCATTTGGACGGGCACATATCACTGTAATTTCCCGGCAGGAAGAAGAATTAACCAAATTCTCAGCCACCCACCGGGCACCAGTATAGGTCCTGAACCAAAATTTTTGACTTGCGGTCAGCTCACCGAAAACGAGTTGAAAAATGGAGCTCAGGGGCACAGCAATTCACAAACTGGCCGAGTAATAAAGGACAACTATCGTCCAAAAATCTGTTGAGGGAAGGCAACGAGGCGGACTTGAAAGCGAGGCAGAATAGCAGGAAACAGATTTCAAGAGGTACGTTGGAATCGCCTTTAAAGCACAGGAAGAGGGGCACAACTTCGACAATGATGCACTTGGCCAAAAAGGGCGTATGCGTTTTCTCCTGAATATATTCAGGAGAAAACGCATACGCCCTTTTTGGCCAAGCAAGCAAGCGGGCAATGCAAATCTGCACTACAAAGAAGTATCACTTCCCACCAGTCAAAAGGGACATCCACAAAATGTGTAAGAACAAGAAAGGCAAGACAGGCCCTGGAGAACAGGGAGCCTTGTTATGCTGATGGGCGGGATGTAAATTGCCAACTGCCTCTCTGGAGGAGTGCATTCTGTTCCCTAAAACAAGTAAAGAACAGAGCTACAGAGCCAAGGGCACTACCAGTCTAGGGAATATACCTTGGGAAAACTGAAAATCAATAAGACAGAGCCACCCCAAAATTTAGGGCTGCACTGCATACAAGGACCTCAACTTGGATACACCTTAAGTATCCCAGAAAATATAAACATGATTCAAAAAATTGTGGTACTTACGTACGATGGAATATCCCTCAGCCATGAAATCAATGTCATAAGACCAGTAGCAGCAAAATGGGTGGATTCAGGTACGATGATTCTAAGTGAAATAAGTCACACAGAAAAAGAAACTTATCATAAGATATCACTTATGAAGATCCTGTAAACATGGCTACACTTGAACTGAGTTAGGAAAGAGAACAGTGTCTCACATTTAGAAAACACTCTTATGCCTGCTTAAGGGGGAAGGAGAGGTGGGGTGATGCATAAAACCAGAGTTTGATATAAGCACAGGTACCGTTCCAAAAACCAACTATGGAATAGACAAGACCTACACCGTCCTCAGTGAAAGGGACTCAAAACACCATATTTCCCGCAGAGGAAAATATCTGACTAGTAAGGATCTTAAAACCTATGTATTGATATGTCTCCGTAAGGGAATCAAGTGTGTCTAGACTGGCATAAACATGGCAGCGAGAATCAGCTCAAACCCACTATAAAAAGGAATTTCAAAAACAAAACAAAAAAACTGGGAAATTCTTTACAATTCCTTCAGGGTCTCTGATGAAAGCTGGAATGACACTATCTACAATGACAGCTGGATGAGGCATTAGGAGGGACACTTGGGACTGAGACGATTGGTGAGATTGGGTGAGCAAATGCAGACCCTTTAAAGCAATAATGCATGGCTCCCATTACATGGGTCCGAACTCTCCAGGTTGAAGGGAATATTACTACAGCTATAACATGTGCGGGAAACCTAGAGAACGGACACACTGTGAATACGAAAGGTTTCTAAAACTCAACGAATAGTCCCGCTCCTGGTGCTCTGGTTTGACTTTCCGTCTGCTTTACTATCAACCTCCCAAGTTGGAGAGACAGCCCCTTTAACCTCTTGGTTCGCACAGGTTGCCAATTTGGCAGAGGATGAAAGGGAAGAGGGAGAACCAATGAGAGAGTAGATATTAGGCATTTGGACGGGCACATATCACTGTAATTTCCCGGCAGGAAGAAGAATTAACCAAATTCTCAGCCACCCACCGGGAACCAGTATAGGTCCTGAACCAAAATTTTTGACTTGCGGTCAGCTCACCAAAAACGAGTTGAAAAATGGAGCTCAGGGGCACAGCAATTCACAAACTGGCCGAGTAATAAAGGACAACTATCATCCAAAAATCTGTTGAGGGAAGGCAACGAGGCGGACTTGAAAGCGAGGCAGAATAGCAGGAAACAGATTTCAAGAGGTACGTTGGAATCGCCTTTAAAGCACAGGAAGAGGGGCACAACTTCGACAATGACGCACTTGGCCAAAAAGGGCGTATGCGTTTTCTCCTGAATATATTCAGGAGAAAACGCATACGCCCTTTTTGGCCAAGCAAGCAAGCGGGCAATGCAAATCTGCACTACAAAGAAGTATCACTTCCCACCGGTCAAAAGGGACATCCACAAAATGTGTAAGAACAAGAAAGGCAAGACAGGCCCTGGAGAACAGGGAGCCTTGTTATGCTGATGGGCGGGATGTAAATTGCCAACTGCCTCTCTGGAGGAGTGCATTCTGTTCCCTAAAACAAGTAAAGAACAGAGCTACAGAGCCAAGGGCACTACCAGTCTAGGGAATATACCTTGGGAAAACTGAAAATCAATAAGACAGAGCTACCCCAAAATTTAGGGCTGCACTGCATACAAGGACCTCAACTTGGATACACCTTAAGTATCCCAGAAAATATAAACATGGTTCAAAAAATTGTGGTACTTACGTACGATGGAATATCCCTCAGCCATGAAATCAATGTCATAAGACCAGTAGCAACAAAATGGGTGGATACAGGTACGATGATTCTAAGTGAAATAAGTCACACAGAAAAAGAAACTTATCATAAGATATCACTTATGAAGATCCTGTAAACATGGCTACACTTGAACTGAGTTAGGAAAGAGAACAGTGTCTCACATTTAGAAAACACTCTTATGCCTGCTTAAGGGGGAAGGAGAGGTGGGGTGAGGCATAAAACCAGAGTTTGATATAAGCACAGGTACCGTTCCAAAAACCAACTATGGAATAGCCAAGACCTACACCGTCCTCAGTGAAAGGGACTCAAAACCCCATATTTCCCGCAGAGGAAAATATCTGACTAGTAATAATCTTAAAACCTATGTATTGATATGTCTCCGTAAGGGAATCAAGTGTGTCTAGACTGGCATAAACATGGCAGCGAGAATCAGCTCAAACCCACTATAAAAAGGAATTTCAAAAACAAAACAAAAAAACTGGGAAATTCTTTACAATTCCTTCAGGGTCTCTGATGAAAGCTGGAATGACCCTATCTACAACGACAGCTGGATGTGGCATAAGGAGGGACACTTGGGACTGAGACGATTGGTGAGATTGGGTGAGCAAATGCAGACCCTTTAAAGCAATAATGCATGGCACCCATTCCATGGGTCCGAACTCTCCAGGTTGAAGGGAATATTACTACAGCTATAACATGTGCGGGAGACCTAGAGAACGGACACACTGTGAATACGAAAGGTTTCTAAAACTCAACGAATAGTCCCGCTCCTGGTGCTCTGGTTTGACTTTCCGTCTGCTTTACTATCAACCTCCCTACATGGAGAGACAGTCCCTTTAACCGCCTGGTTCGCACAGGTTTCCAATTTGGCAGAGGATGAAAGGGAAGAGGGAGAACCAATGAGAGAGTAGCTGTCAGGCCTTTGGATGGGCACATATCACTCTAACTTCCCGGCAGGAAGAAGAGTTAACCAAAGTCTCAGACACCCACAGGGAACCAGTATAGGTCCTGAACCAAAATTTTGGACTTGCGGTCACCTCACCAAAAACGAGTTAAAAATGGAGCTCAGGGGCACAGCAATTCACAAACTGGCCGAGTAATAAAGGACAACTATCGTCCAAAAATCTGTTGAGGGAAGGCAACGAGGCGGACTTGAAAGTGAGGCAGAATAGCAGGAAACAGATTTCAAGAGGTACGTTGGAATCACCTTTAAAGCACAGGAAGAGGGGCACAACTTCGACAATGATGCACTTGGCCAAAAAGGGCGTATGCGTTTTCTCCTGAATATATTCAGGAGAAAACGCATACGCCCTTTTTGACCTAGCAAGCAAGCGGGCAATGCAAATCTGCAATACAAAGAAGTATCACTTCCCGCCGGTCAAAAGGGACATCCACAAAATGTGTAAAAACCAGAAAGGCAAGACAGGCCCTGGAGAACAGGGAGCCTTGTTATGCTGATGGGCGGGATGTAAATTGCCAACTGCCTCTCTGGAGGAGTGCATTGTTTTCCCTAAAACAAGTAAAGAACAGAGCTACAAAGCCAAGGGCACTTGCCGTCTAGGGAGTATACCTTGGGAAAACTGAAAATCAATAACACAGAGCCGCCCCAAAATTTAGGGCTGCACTGCTTACAAGGACCTCAACTTGGGTACACCTTAAATATCCCAGGAAATATAAGAATGGTTCAAAAAATAGTGGTACTTACGTACTATAGAATATCCCTCAGCCATGAAATCAATGTCATAAGACCAGTAGCAGCAAAATGGGTGGATTCAGGTACAATGATTCTAAGTGAAATAAGTCACACAGAAAAAGAAACTTATCATAAGATATCACTTATGAAGATCCTGTAAACATGGCTACACTTGAACTGAGTTAGGAAAGAGAACAGTGTCTCACATTTAGAAAACACTCTTATGCCTGCTTAAGGGGGAAGGAGAGGTGGGGTGATGCATAAAACCAGAGTTTGATATAAGCACAGGTACCGTTCCAAAAACCAACTATGGAATAGACAAGACCTACACCGGCCTCAGTGAAAGGGACTCAAAACACCATATTTCCCGCAGAGGAATATATCTGAGTAGTAAGAATCTTAAAACCTATGTATTGATATGTCTCCGTAAGGGAATCAAGTGTGTCTAGACTGGCATAAACATGGCAGCGAGAATCAGCTCAAACCCACTGTAAAAAGGAATTTCAAAAACAAAACAAAAAAACTGGGAAATTCTTTACAATTCCTTCAGGGTCTCTGATGAAACCTGGAATGACCCTATCTACAATGACAGCTGGATGTGGCATAAGGAGGGACACTTGGGACTGAGACGATTGGTGAGATTGGGTGAGCAAATGCAGACCCTTTAAAGCAATAATGCATGGCACCCATTCCATGGGTCCGAACTCTCCAGGTTGAAGGGAATATTACTACAGCTATAACATGTGCGGGAAACCTAGAGAACGGACACACTGTGAATACGAAAGGTTTCTAAAACTAAACGAATAGTCCCGCTCCTGGTGCTCTGGTTTGACTTTCCGTCTGCTTTACTATCAACCTCCCAACTTGGAGAGACAGCCCCTTTAACCTCTTGGTTTGCACAGGTTGCCAATTTGGCAGAGGATGAAAGGGAAGAGGGAGAACCAATGAGAGAGTAGCTGTTAGGCATTTGGACGGGCACATATCACTGTAATTTCCCGGCAGGAAGAAGAATTAACCAAATACTCAGCCACCCACCGGGAACCAGTATAGGTCCTGAACCAAAATTTTGGACTTGCGGTCAGCTCACCAAAAACGAGTTGAAAAATGGAGCTCAGGGGCACAGCAATTCACAAACTGGCCGAGTAATAAATGACAACTATCGTCCAAAAATCTGTTGAGGAAAGGCAACGAGGCGGACTTGAAAGCGAGGCAGAATAGCAGGAAACAGATTTCAAGAGGTACGTTGGAATCTCCTTTAAAGCACAGGAAGAGGGGCACAACTTCGACAATGATGCGCTTGGCCAAAAAGGGCGTATGTGTTTTCTCCTGAATATATTCAGGAGAAAACGCATACGCCCTTTTTGGCCAAGCAAGCAAGCGGGCAATGCAAATCTGCACTACAAAGAAGTATCACTTCCCACCGGTCAAAAGGGACATCCACAAAATGTGTAAGAACCAGAAAGGCAAGACAGGCCCTGGAGAACAGGGAGCCTTGTTATGCTGATGGGCGGGATGTAAATTGCCAACTGCCTCTCTGGAGGAGTGCATTGTGTTCCCTAAAACAAGTAAAGAACAGAGCTACAGAGCCAAGGGCACTACCAGTCTAGGGAATATACCTTGGGAAAACTGAAAATCAATAAGACAGAGCCACCCCAAAATTTAGGGCTGCACTGCATACAAGGACCTCAACTTGGATACACCTTAAGTATCCCAGAAAATATAAACATGGTTCAAAATATTGTGGTACTTACGTACGATGGAATATCCCTCAGCCATGAAATCAATGTCATAAGACCAGTAGCAGCAAAATGGGTGGATTCAGGTACGATGATTCTAAGTGAAATAAGTCACACAGAAAAAGAAACTTATCATAAGATATCACTTATGAAGATCCTGTAAACATGGCTACACTTGAACTGAGTTAGGAAAGAGAACAGTGTCTCACATTTAGAAAACACTCTTATACCTGCTTAAGGGGGAAGGTGAGGTGGGGTGATGCATAAAAAAAGAGTTTGATATAAGCACAGGTACCGTTCCAAAAACCAACTATGGAATAGGCAAGACCTACACCGTCCTCAGTGAAAGGGACTCAAAACCCCATATTTCCCGCAGAGGAATATATCTGACTAGTAAGAATCTTAAAACCTATGTATTGATATCTCTCCGTAAGGGAATCAAGTGTGTCTAGACTGACATAAACATGGCAGCGAGAATCAGCTCAAACCCACTATAAAAAGGAATTTCAAAAACAAAACAAAAAAACTGGGAAATTCTTTACAATTCCTTCAGGGTCTCTGATGAAAGCTGGAATGACCCTATCTACAACGACAGCTGGATGTGGCATAAGGCTGGACACTTGGGACAGAGAGGATTGGTGAGATTGGGTGAGGAAATGCAGACCCTTTAAAGCAATAATGCATGGCACCCATTCCATGGGTCCCAACTCTCCAGGTTGAAGGGAATATTACTACAGTTATAACATGTACGGGAAACCTAGAGAACGGACACACTGTGAATACGAAAGGTTTCTAAAACTCAATGAATAGACCCTCCCCTGGTGCTCCGGTTTGACTTTCCATCTGCTTTACTATCAATCTCCCAACTTGGAGAGACAGCCCCTTTAACCGCCTGGTTCGCACAGGTTTCCAATTTGGCAGAGGATGAAAGGGAAGAGGGAGAACCAATGAGAGAGTAGCTGTCAGGCCTTTGGATGGGCACATATCACTCTAACTTCCCGGCAGGAAGAAGAATTAACCAAAGTCTCAGACACCCACAGGGAACCAGTATAGGTCCTGAACCAAAATTTTGGACTTGCGGTCAGCTCACCAAAAACGAGTTAAAAATGGAGCTCAGGGGCACAGCAATTCACAAACTGGCCGAGTAATAAAGGACAACTATCGTCCAAAAATCTGTTGAGGGAAGGCAACGAGGCGGACTTGAAAGTGAGGCAGAATAGCAGGAAACAGATTTCAAGAGGTACGTTGGAATCACCTTTAAAGCACAGGAAGAAGGGCACAACTTCGACAATGATGCACTTGGCCAAAAAGGGCGTATGCGTTTTCTCCTGAATATATTCAGGAGAAAACGCATACGCCCTTTTTGACCTAGCAAGCAAGCGGGCAATGCAAATCTGCAATACAAAGAAGTATCACTTCCCGCCGGTCAAAAGGGACATCCACAAAATGTGTAAAAACCAGAAAGGCAAGACAGGCCCTGGAGAACAGGGAGCCTTGTTATGCTGATGGGCGGGATGTAAATTGCCAACTGCCTCTCTGGAGGAGTGCATTGTTTTCCCTAAAACAAGTAAAGAACAGAGCTACAAAGCCAAGGGCACTTCCCGTCTAGGGAATATACCTTGGGAAAACTGAAAATCAATAACACAGAGCCGCCCCAAAATTTAGGGCTGCACTGCTTACAAGGACCTCAACTTGGGTACACCTTAAATATCCCAGGAAATATAAGAATGGTTCAAAAAATTGTGGTACTTACGTACTATAGAATATCCCTCAGCCGTGAAATCAATGTCATAAGACCAGTAGCAGCAAAATGGGTGGATTCAGGTACAATGATTCTAAGTGAAATAAGTCACACAGAAAAAGAAACTTATCATAAGATATCACTTATGAAGATCCTGTAAACATGGCTACACTTGAACTGAGTTAGGAAAGAGAACAGTGTCTCACATTTAGAAAACACTCTTATGCCTGCTTAAGGGGGAAGGAGAGGTGGGGTGATGCATAAAACCAGAGTTTGATATAAGCACAGGTACCGTTCCAAAAACCAACTATGGAATAGACAAGACCTACACCGGCCTCAGTGAAAGGGACTCAAAACACCATATTTCCCGCAGAGGAATATATCTGAGTAGTAAGAATCTTAAAACCTATGTATTGATATGTCTCCGTAAGGGAATCAAGTGTGTCTAGACTGGCATAAACATGGCAGCGAGAATCAGCTCAAACCCACTATAAAAAGGAATTTCAAAAACAAAACAAAAAAACTGGGAAATTCTTTACAATTCCTTCAGGGTCTCTGATGAAACCTGGAATGACCCTATCTACAACGACAGCTGGATGTGGCATAAGGCTGGACACTTGGGACTGAGAGGAATGGTGAGATTGGGTGAGCAAATGCGGACCCATTAAAGCACAAATGCCTGGCACCCATTCCATGGGTCCCAACTCTCCAGGTTGAAGGGAATATTACTACAGCTATAACATGTACGGGAAACCTAGAGAACGGACACACTGTGAATACGAAAGGTTTCTAAACCTCAACGAATAGTCACTCTCCTGGTGCTCCGGTTTGACTTTACATCTGCTTTACTATCATCCTCCCAACTTGGAGAGACAGCCCCTTTAACCTGCTGGTTCGCACAGGTTGCCAATTTGGCAGAGGATGAAAGGGAAGAGGGAGAACCAATGAGAGAGTAGCTGTTAGGCATTTGGACGGGCACATATCACTGTAATTTCCCGGCAGGAAGAAGAATTAACCAAAGTCTCAGCCACCCACCGGGAACCAGTATAGGTCCTGAACCAAAATTTTGGACTTGCGGTCAGCTCACCAAAAACGAGTTGAAAAATGGAGCTCAGGGGCACAGCAATTCACAAACTGGCCAAGTAATAAAGGACAACTATCGTCTAAAAATCTGTTGAGGGAAGGCAACGAGGCGGACTTGAAAGCGAGGCAGAATAGCAGGAAACAGATTTCAAGAGGTACGTTGGAATCACCTTTAAAGCACAGGAAGAGGGGCACAACTTCGACAATGATGCACTTGGCCAAAAAGGGCGTATGCGTTTTCTCCTGAATATATTCAGGAGAAAACGCATACGCCCTTTTTGGCCAAGCAAGCAAGCGGGCAATGCAAATCTGCACTACAAAGAAGTATCACTTCCCACCGGTCAAAAGGGACATCCACAAAATGTGTAAGAACAAGAAAGGCAAGACAGGCCCTGGAGAACAGGGAGCCTTGTTATGCTGATGGGCGGGATGTAAATTGCCAACTGCCTCTCTGGAGGAGTGCATTCTGTTCCCTAAAACAAGTAAAGAACAGAGCTACAGAGCCAAGGGCACTACCAGTCTAGGGAATATACCTTGGGAAAACTGAAAATCAATAAGACAGAGCTACCCCAAAATTTAGGGCTGCACTGCATACAAGGACCTCAACTTGGATACACCTTAAGTATCCCAGAAAATATAAACATGGTTCAAAAAATTGTGGTACTTACGTACGATGGAATATCCCTCAGCCATGAAATCAATGTCATAAGACCAGTAGCAACAAAATGGGTGGATACAGGTACGATGATTCTAAGTGAAATAAGTCACACAGAAAAAGAAACTTATCATAAGATATCACTTATGAAGATCCTGTAAACATGGCTACACTTGAACTGAGTTAGGAAAGAGAACAGTGTCTCACATTTAGAAAACACTCTTATGCCTGCTTAAGGGGGAAGGAGAGGTGGGGTGAGGCATAAAACCAGAGTTTGATATAAGCACAGGTACCGTTCCAAAAACCAACTATGGAATAGCCAAGACCTACACCGTCCTCAGTGAAAGGGACTCAAAACCCCATATTTCCCGCAGAGGAAAATATCTGACTAGTAATAATCTTAAAACCTATGTATTGATATGTCTCCGTAAGGGAATCAAGTGTGTCTAGACTGGCATAAACATGGCAGCGAGAATCAGCTCAAACCCACTATAAAAAGGAATTTCAAAAACAAAACAAAAAAACTGGGAAATTCTTTACAATTCCTTCAGGGTCTCTGATGAAAGCTGGAATGACCCTATCTACAACGACAGCTGGATGTGGCATAAGGAGGGACACTTGGGACTGAGACGATTGGTGAGATTGGGTGAGCAAATGCAGACCCTTTAAAGCAATAATGCATGGCACCCATTCCATGGGTCCGAACTCTCCAGGTTGAAGGGAATATTACTACAGCTATAACATGTGCGGGAAACCTAGAGAACGGACACACTGTGAATACGAAAGGTTTCTAAAACTCAACGCATAGTCCCGCTCCTGGTGCTCTGGTTTGACTTTCCGTCTGCTTTACTATCAACCTCCCTACTTGGAGAGACAGCCCCTTTAACCGCCTGGTTCGCACAGGTTTCCAATTTGGCAGAGGATGAAAGGGAAGAGGGAGAACCAATGAGAGAGTAGCTGTCAGGCCTTTGGATGGGCACATATCACTCTAACTTCCCGGCAGGAAGAAGAATTAACCAAAGTCTCAGACACCCACAGGGAACCAGTATAGGTCCTGAACCAAAATTTTGGACTTGCGGTCACCTCACCAAAAACGAGTTAAAAATGGAGCTCAGGGGCACAGCAATTCACAAACTGGCCGAGTAATAAAGGACAACTATCGTCCAAAAATCTGTTGAGGGAAGGCAACGAGGCGGACTTGAAAGTGAGGCAGAATAGCAGGAAACAGATTTCAAGAGGTACGTTGGAATCACCTTTAAAGCACAGGAAGAGGGGCACAACTTCGACAATGATGCACTTGGCCAAAAAGGGTGTATGCGTTTTCTCCTGAATATATTCAGGAGAAAACGCATACGCCCTTTTTGACCTAGCAAGCAAGCGGGCAATGCAAATCTGCAATACAAAGAAGTATCACTTCCCGCCGGTCAAAAGGGACATCCACAAAATGTGTAAAAACCAGAAAGGCAAGACAGGCCCTGGAGAACAGGGAGCCTTGTTATGCTGATGGGCGGGATGTAAATTGCCAACTGCCTCTCTGGAGGAGTGCATTGTTTTCCCTAAAACAAGTAAAGAACAGAGCTACAAAGCCAAGGGCACTTGCCGTCTAGGGAATATACCTTGGGAAAACTGAAAATCAATAACACAGAGCCGCCCCAAAATTTAGGGCTGCACTGCTTACAAGGACCTCAACTTGGGTACACCTTAAATATCCCAGGAAATATAAGAATGGTTCAAAAAATTGTGGTACTTACGTACTATAGAATATCCCTCAGCCATGAAATCAATGTCATAAGACCAGTAGCAGCAAAATGGGTGGATTCAGGTACAATGATTCTAAGTGAAATAAGTCACACAGAAAAAGAAACTTATCATAAGATATCACTTATGAAGATCCTGTAAACATGGCTACACTTGAACTGAGTTAGGAAAGAGAACAGTGTCTCACATTTAGAAAACACTCTTATGCCTGCTTAAGGGGGAAGGAGAGGTGGGGTGATGCATAAAACCAGAGTTTGATATAAGCACAGGTACCGTTCCAAAAACCAACTATGGAATAGACAAGACCTACACCGGCCTCAGTGAAAGGGACTCAAAACACCATATTTCCCGCAGAGGAATATATCTGAGTAGTAAGAATCTTAAAACCTATGTATTGATATGTCTCCGTAAGGGAATCAAGTGTGTCTAGACTGGCATAAACATGGCAGCGAGAATCAGCTCAAACCCACTGTAAAAAGGAATTTCAAAAACAAAACAAAAAAACTGGGAAATTCTTTACAATTCCTTCAGGGTCTCTGATGAAACCTGGAATGACCCTATCTACAATGACAGCTGGATGTGGCATAAGGAGGGACACTTGGGACTGAGACGATTGGTGAGATTGGGTGAGCAAATGCAGACCCTTTAAAGCAATAATGCATGGCACCCATTCCATGGGTCCGAACTCTCCAGGTTGAAGGGAATATTACTACAGCTATAACATGTGCGGGAAACCTAGAGAACGGACACACTGTGAATACGAAAGGTTTCTAAAACTCAACGAATAGTCCCGCTCCTGGTGCTCTGGTTTGACTTTCCGTCTGCTTTACTATCAACCTCCCAACTTGGAGAGACAGCCCCTTTAACCTCTTGGTTTGCACAGGTTGCCAATTTGGCAGAGGATGAAAGGGAAGAGGGAGAACCAATGAGAGAGTAGCTGTTAGGCATTTGGACGGGCACATATCACTGTAATTTCCTGGCAGGAAGAAGAATTAACCAAATACTCAGCCACCCACCGGGAACCAGTATAGGTCCTGAACCAAAATTTTGGACTTGCGGTCAGCTCACCAAAAACGAGTTGAAAAATGGAGCTCAGGGGCACAGCAATTCACAAACTGGCCGAGTAATAAATGACAACTATCGTCCAAAAATCTGTTGAGGAAAGGCAACGAGGCGGACTTGAAAGCGAGGCAGAATAGCAGGAAACAGATTTCAAGAGGTACGTTGGAATCTCCTTTAAAGCACAGGAAGAGGGGCACAACTTCGACAATGATGCGCTTGGCCAAAAAGGGCGTATGTGTTTTCTCCTGAATATATTCAGGAGAAAACGCATACGCCCTTTTTGGCCAAGCAAGCAAGCGGGCAATGCAAATCTGCACTACAAAGAAGTATCACTTCCCACCGGTCAAAAGGGACATCCACAAAATGTGTAAGAACCAGAAAGGCAAGACAGGCCCTGGAGAACAGGGAGCCTTGTTATGCTGATGGGCGGGATGTAAATTGCCAACTGCCTCTCTGGAGGAGTGCATTGTGTTCCCTAAAACAAGTAAAGAACAGAGCTACAGAGCCAAGGGCACTACCAGTCTAGGGAATATACCTTGGGAAAACTGAAAATCAATAAGACAGAGCCACCCCAAAATTTAGGGCTGCACTGCATACAAGGACCTCAACTTGGATACACCTTAAGTATCCCAGAAAATATAAACATGGTTCAAAATATTGTGGTACTTACGTACGATGGAATATCCCTCAGCCATGAAATCAATGTCATAAGACCAGTAGCAGCAAAATGGGTGGATTCAGGTACGATGATTCTAAGTGAAATAAGTCACACAGAAAAAGAAACTTATCATAAGATATCACTTATGAAGATCCTGTAAACATGGCTACACTTGAACTGAGTTAGGAAAGAGAACAGTGTCTCACATTTAGAAAACACTCTTATACCTGCTTAAGGGGGAAGGTGAGGTGGGGTGATGCATAAAAAAAGAGTTTGATATAAGCACAGGTACCGTTCCAAAAACCAACTATGGAATAGGCAAGACCTACACCGTCCTCAGTGAAAGGGACTCAAAACCCCATATTTCCCGCAGAGGAATATATCTGACTAGTAAGAATCTTAAAACCTATGTATTGATATCTCTCCGTAAGGGAATCAAGTGTGTCTAGACTGACATAAACATGGCAGCGAGAATCAGCTCAAACCCACTATAAAAAGGAATTTCAAAAACAAAACAAAAAAACTGGGAAATTCTTTACAATTCCTTCAGGGTCTCTGATGAAAGCTGGAATGACCCTATCTACAACGACAGCTGGATGTGGCATAAGGCTGGACACTTGGGACAGAGAGGATTGGTGAGATTGGGTGAGGAAATGCAGACCCTTTAAAGCAATAATGCAATGCACCCATTCCATGGGTCCCAACTCTCGAGGTTGAAGGGAATATTACTACAGTTATAACATGTACGGGAAACCTAGAGAACGGACACACTGTGAATACGAAAGGTTTCTAAAACTCAATGAATAGACCCTCCCCTGGTGCTCCGGTTTGACTTTCCATGTGCTTTACTATCAATCTCCCAACTTGGAGAGACAGCCCCTTTAACCGCCTGGTTCGCACAGGTTTCCAATTTGGCAGAGGATGAAAGGGAAGAGGGAGAACCAATGAGAGAGTAGCTGTCAGGCCTTTGGATGGGCACATATCACTCTAACTTCCCGGCAGGAAGAAGAATTAACCAAAGTCTCAGACACCCACAGGGAACCAGTATAGGTCCTGAACCAAAATTTTGGACTTGCGGTCAGCTCACCAAAAACGAGTTAAAAATGGAGCTCAGGGGCACAGCAATTCACAAACTGGCCGAGTAATAAAGGACAACTATCGTCCAAAAATCTGTTGAGGGAAGGCAACGAGGCGGACTTGAAAGTGAGGCAGAATAGCAGGAAACAGATTTCAAGAGGTACGTTGGAATCACCTTTAAAGCACAGGAAGAAGGGCACAACTTCGACAATGATGCACTTGGCCAAAAAGGGCGTATGCGTTTTCTCCTGAATATATTCAGGAGAAAACGCATACGCCCTTTTTGACCTAGCAAGCAAGCGGGCAATGCAAATCTGCAATACAAAGAAGTATCACTTCCCGCCGGTCAAAAGGGACATCCACAAAATGTGTAAAAACCAGAAAGGCAAGACAGGCCCTGGAGAACAGGGAGCCTTGTTATGCTGATGGGCGGGATGTAAATTGCCAACTGCCTCTCTGGAGGAGTGCATTGTTTTCCCTAAAACAAGTAAAGAACAGAGCTACAAAGCCAAGGGCACTTCCCGTCTAGGGAATATACCTTGGGAAAACTGAAAATCAATAACACAGAGCCGCCCCAAAATTTAGGGCTGCACTGCTTACAAGGACCTCAACTTGGGTACACCTTAAATATCCCAGGAAATATAAGAATGGTTCAAAAAATTGTGGTACTTACGTACTATAGAATATCCCTCAGCCGTGAAATCAATGTCATAAGACCAGTAGCAGCAAAATGGGTGGATTCAGGTACAATGATTCTAAGTGAAATAAGTCACACAGAAAAAGAAACTTATCATAAGATATCACTTATGAAGATCCTGTAAACATGGCTACACTTGAACTGAGTTAGGAAAGAGAACAGTGTCTCACATTTAGAAAACACTCTTATGCCTGCTTAAGGGGGAAGGAGAGGTGGGGTGATGCATAAAACCAGAGTTTGATATAAGCACAGGTACCGTTCCAAAAACCAACTATGGAATAGACAAGACCTACACCGGCCTCAGTGAAAGGGACTCAAAACACCATATTTCCCGCAGAGGAATATATCTGAGTAGTAAGAATCTTAAAACCTATGTATTGATATGTCTCCGTAAGGGAATCAAGTGTGTCTAGACTGGCATAAACATGGCAGCGAGAATCAGCTCAAACCCACTATAAAAAGGAATTTCAAAAACAAAACAAAAAAACTGGGAAATTCTTTACAATTCCTTCAGGGTCTCTGATGAAACCTGGAATGACCCTATCTACAACGACAGCTGGATGTGGCATAAGGCTGGACACTTGGGACTGAGAGGAATGGTGAGATTGGGTGAGCAAATGCAGACCCATTAAAGCACAAATGCCTGGCACCCATTCCATGGGTCCCAACTCTCCAGGTTGAAGGGAATATTACTACAGCTATAACATGTACGGGAAACCTAGAGAACGGACACACTGTGAATACGAAAGGTTTCTAAACCTCAACGAATAGTCACTCTCCTGGTGCTCCGGTTTGACTTTACATCTGCTTTACTATCATCCTCCCAACTTGGAGAGACAGCCCCTTTAACCTGCTGGTTCGCACAGGTTGCCAATTTGGCAGAGGATGAAAGGGAAGAGGGAGAACCAATGAGAGAGTAGCTGTTAGGCATTTGGACGGGCACATATCACTGTAATTTCCCGGCAGGAAGAAGAATTAACCAAAGTCTCAGCCACCCACCGGGAACCAGTATAGGTCCTGAACCAAAATTTTGGACTTGCGGTCAGCTCACCAAAAACGAGTTGAAAAATGGAGCTCAGGGGCACAGCAGTTCACAAACTGGCCAAGTAATAAAGGACAACTATCGTCTAAAAATCTGTTGAGGGAAGGCAACGAGGCGGACTTGAAAGCGAGGCAGAATAGCAGGAAACAGATTTCAAGAGGTACGTTGGAATCACCTTTAAAGCACAGGAAGAGGGGCACAACTTCGACAATGATGCACTTGGCCAAAAAGGGCGTATGCGTTTTCTCCTGAATATATTCAGGAGAAAACGCATACGCCCTTTTTGGCCAAGCAAGCAAGCGGGCAATGCAAATCTGCACTACAAAGAAGTATCACTTCCCACCGGTCAAAAGGGACATCCACAAAATGTGTAAAAACCAGAAAGGCAAGCCAGGCCCTGGAGAACAGGGAGCCTTGTTATGCTGATGGGCGGTATGTAAATTGCCAACTGCCTCTCTGGAGGAGTGCATTGTGTTCCCTAAAACAAGTAAAAAACAGAGCTACAGAGCCAAGGGCACTTCCAGTCTAGGGAATATACCTTGGGAAAACTGAAAATCAAAAATACAGAGCCACCCCAAAATTAGGGCTGCACTGCTTACAAAGACCTCAACTTGGATACACCTTAAGTATCCCAGGAAATACAAAAATGGTTCAAAAAATTGTGGTACTTACGTACGATGGAATATCCCTCAGCCATGAAATCAATGTCATAAGACCAGTAGCAGCAAAATGGGTGGATTCAGGTACGATGATTCTAAGTGAAATAAGTCACACAGAAAAAGAAACTTATCATAAGATACCACATATGAAGATCCTATAAACATGGCTACACTTGAACTGAGTTAGGAAAGAGAACAGTGTCTCATATTTAGAAAACACTCTTATGCCTGCTTAAGGGGGAAGGAGAGGTGGGGTGATGCATAAATCCAGAGTTTGATATAAGCACAGGTACCGTTCCAAAAACCAACTATGGAATAGACAAGACCTACACCTTCCTCAGTGAAAGGGACTCAAAACCCCATATTTCCTGCAGAGGAATATATCTGACTAGTAAGAATCTTAAAACTTATGTATTGATATGTCTCCGTAAGGGAATCAAGTGTGTCTAGACTGGCATAAACATGGCAGCGAGAATCAGCTCAAGCCCACTATAAAAAGGAATTTCAAAAACAAAACAAAAAAACTGGGAAATTCTTTACAATTCCTTCAGGGTCCCTGATGAAACCTGGAATGACCCTATCTACAACGACAGCTGGATGTGGCATAAGGAGGGGCACTTGGGACTGAGAGGATTGGTGAGATTTCGTGAGCAAATGCAGACCCTTTAAATCACAAATGCCTGGCACCCATTCCAAGGGTCCCAACTCTCCAGGTTGAAGGGAATATTACTACAGCTATAACATGTACGGGAAACCTAGAGAACGGACACACTGTGAATACGCAAGGTTTCTAAAACTCAACGAATAGTCCCTCTCCTGGTGGTCCGGTTTGACTTTCCATCTGCTTTACTATCAACCAACCAACTTGGAGAGACAGCGCATTTAACCTCCTGGTTCACACAGGTTGCCAATTTGGCAGAGGATGAAAGGGAAGATGGAGAACCAATGAGAGAGTAGCTGGTAGGCATTTGGACGGGCATATATCATTGTAATTTCCCAGCAGGAAGAAGAATTAACCAAAGTCTCAGCCACCCACCGGGAACCAGTATAGGTCCTGAACCAAAATTTTGGACTTGCGGTCAGCTCACCAAAAACGAGTTGAAAAATGGAGCTCAGGGGCACAGCAATTCACAAACTGGCCGAGTAATAAAGGACAACTATCGTCCAAAAATCTGTTGAGGGAAGGCAACGAGGCGGACTTGAAAGCGAGGCAGAATAGCAGGAAACAGATTTCAAGAGGTACGTTGGAATTGCATTTAAAGCACAGGAAGAGGGGCACAACTTCGACAATGATGCCCTTGTCCAAAAAGGGCATATGCGTTTTCTCCTGAATATATTCAGGAGAAAACGCATACGCCCTTTTTGGCCAAGCAAGCAAGCGGGCAATGCAAATCTGCACTACAAAGAAGTATCACTTCCCACAGGTCAAAAGGGACATCCACAAAATGTGTAAAAACCAGAAAGGCAAGACAGGCCCTGGAGAACAGGGAGGCTTGTTATGCTGATGGGCGGGATGTAAATTGCCAACTGCCTCTCTGGAGGAGTGCATTGTGTTCCCTAAAACAAGTAAACAACAGAGCTACAGAGCCAAGGGCACTTCCAGTCTAGGGAATATACTTTGGGAAAACTGAAAATCAATAAGACAGAGCCACCCCAAAATTAGGGCTGCACTGCTTACAAAGACCTCAACTTGGATACACGTTAAGTATCGCAGGAAATATAAAAATGGTTCAAAAAATTGTTGTACTTATGTACGATGGAATATCCCTCAGCCATGAAATCACTGTCATAAGACCAGTAGCAGCAAAATGGATGGATTCATGTACGATGATTATAAGTGAAATAAGTCACACTGAAAAAGAAACTTATCATAAGATATCACTTATGGAGATCCTATAAACATGGCTACACTTGAACTGAGTTAGGAAAGAGAACAGTGTCTCATATTTAGAAAACATTCTTATGCCTGCTTAAGGGGGAAGGAGAGGTGGGGTGATGCATAAAACCAGAGTTTGATATAAGCACAGGTACCGTTCCAAAAACCAACTATGGAATAGACAAGACCTACACCTTCCTCAGTGAAAGGGACTCAAAACACCATATTTCCCGCAGAGGAATATATCTGACTAGTAAGAATCTTAAAACTTATGTATTGATATGTCTCCGTAAGGGAATCAAGTGTGTCTAGACTGGCTTAAACATGGCAGCGAGAATCAGCTCAAGCCCACTATAAAAAGGAATTTCAAAAACAAAACAAAAAAACTGGGAAATTCTTTACAATTCCTTCAGGGTATCTGATGAAACCTGGAATGACCGTATCTACAACGACAGCTGGATGTGGCATAAGGCTGGACACTTGTGACTGAGAGAATTGGTGAGATTGGGTGAGCAAATGCAGACCCTTTAAATCACAAATGCCTGGCACCCATTCCATGGGCCCCAACTCTCCAGGTTGACGGGAATATTACTCCAGCTATAACATGTGCGGGAAACCTAGAGAACGGACACACTGTGAATACGAAAGGTTTCTAAAACTCAACGAATAGTCCCTCTCCTGGTGCTCCGGTTTGACTTTCCATCTGCTTTACTATCAACCTCCCAACTCGGAGAGACAGCCCCTTTAACCTCCTGGTTCGCACAGGTTGCCAATTTGGCAGAGGATGAAAGGGAAGAGGGAGAACCAATGAGACAGTAGCTGTTAGGCATTTGGACGGGCACATATCACTGTAATTTCCCGGCAGGAAGAAGAATTAACCAAAGTCTCAGCCACCCACCGGGAACCAGTATAGGTCCTGAACCAAAATTTTGGACTTGCGGTCAGCTCACCAAAAACGAGTTGAAAAATGGAGCTCAGGGGCACAGCAATTCACAAACTGGCCGAGTAATAAAGGACAACTATCGTCCAAAAATCTGTTGAGGGAAGGCAACGAGGCGGACTTGAAAGCGAGGCAGAGTAGCAGGAAATAGATTTCAAGAGGTACGTAGGAATCGCCTTTAAAGCACAGGATGAGGGGCACAACTTCGACAATGATGCCCTTGGCCAAAAAGGGCGTATGCCTTTTCAACTGAATATATTCAGGAGAAAACGCATACGCCCTTTTTGGCCAAGCAAGCAAGCGGGCAATGCAAATCTGCACTACAAAGAAGTATCACTTCCCACCGGTCAAAAGGGACATCCACAAAATGTTTAAAAACCAGAAAGGCAAGACAGGCCCTGGAGAACAGGGAGCCTTGTTATGCTGATGGGCGGGATGTAAATTGCCAACTGCCTCTCTGGAGGAGTGCATTGTGTTCCCTAAAACAAGTAAAGAACAGAGCTACAGAGCCAAGGGCACTTCCAGTCCAGGGAATATACCTTGGGAAAACTGAAAATCAATAATACAGAGCCACCACAAAATTAGGGCTGCACTGCTTACAAAGACCTCAACTTGGAAACACCTTAAGTATCACAGGAAATATAAAAATGGTTCAAAAAATTGTGGTACTTACGTACGATGGAATATCCCTCAGCCATGAAATCAATGTCATAAGACCAGTAGCAGCAAAATGGGTGGATTCAGGTACGATGATTCTAAGTGAAATAAGTCACACAGAAAAAGAAACTTATCATAAGATATCACTTATGAAGATCCTGTAAACATGACTACAATTGAACTGAGTTAGGAAATAGAACAGTGTCTCTCATTTAGAAAACACTCTTATGCCTGCTTATGGGGGAAGGAGAGGTGGGGTGATGCATACAACCAGAGTTTGATATAAGCACACGTACCGTTCCAAAAACCAACTATGGAATAGACAAGACCTACACATTCCTCAGTGAAAGGGACTCAAAACACCATATTTCCCGCAGAGGAATATATCTGACTAGTAAGAATCTTAAAACCTATGTATTGATATGTCTCCGTAAGGGAATCAAGTGTGTCTAGACTGGCATAAACATGGCAGCGAGAATCAGCTCAAACCCACTATAAAAGGAATTTCCAAAACAAAACAAAAAAACTGGGAAATTCTTACCAATTCCTTCAGGGTCTCTGATGAAACCTGGAATGACCCTATCTACAACGACAGCTGGATGTGGCATAAGGAGGGACAGTTGGGACTGAGACGATTGGTGAGATTGGGTGAGCAAATGCAGACACTTTAAAGCACAAATGCTTGGCACCCATTCCATGAGTCCCAACTCTCCAGGTTGAAGGGAATATTACTACAGCTATAACATGTACGGGAAACCTAGAGAACGGACACACTGTGAATACGAAAGGTTTCTAAAACTCACCGAATAGTCCCTCTCCTGGTGCTCCGGTTTGACTTTCCATCTGCTTTACTATCAACCTCCCAACTTGGAGAGACAGCCCATTTAACCTCCTGGTTCGCACAGGTTTCCAATTTGGCAGAGGATGAAAGGGAAGAGGGAGAACCAATGAGAGAGTAGCTGTTAGGCATTTGGACGGGCACATATCACTCTAACTTCCCGGAAGGAAGAAGAATTAACCAAAGTCTCAGCCCCCCACCGGAAACCAGCATAGGTCCTGAACCAAAATGTTGGTCTTGCAGTCAGCTCACCAAAAACGAGTTGAAAAATGGAGCTCAGGGGCACAGCAATTCACAAACTGGCCGAGTAATAAAGGACAACTATCGTCCAAAACTCTGTTGAGGGAAGGCAACGAGCCGGACTTGAAAGCGAGGCAGAATAGCAGGAAACAGATTTCAAGAGGTATGTTGGAGTCGCCATTAAAGCACAGGAAGAGGGACACAACTTCGACAATGATGCATTTGGCCAAAAAGGGCGTATGCGTTTTCTCATGAATATATTCAGGAGAAAACGCATACGCCCTTTTTGGCCAAGCAAGCAAGCGGGAAATGCAAATCTGCAGTACAAAGAAGTATCACTTCCCACCGGTCAAAAGGGACATCCACAAAATGTTTAAAAACCAGAAAGGCAAGACAGGCCCTGGAGAACAGGGAGCCTTGTTATGCTGATGGGCGGGATGTAAATTGCCAACTGCCTCTCTGGAGGAGTGCATTGTGTTCCCTAAAACAAGTAAAGAACAGAGCTACAGAGCCAAGGGCACTTCCAGTCTAGGGAATATACCTTGGGAAAACTGAAAATGAGTAAGACAGAGCCACCCCAAAATTTAGGGCTGCACTGCTTACAAGGACCTCAACTTGGGTACACCTTAAATATCCCAGGAAATATAAAAATGGTTCAAAAAATTGTGGTACTTACGTACTATAGAATATCCCTCAGCCATGAAATCAATGTCATAAGACCAGTAGCAGCAAAATGGGTGGATTCAGGTACAATGATTCTAAGTGAAATAAGTCACACAGAAAAAGAAACTTATCATAAGATATCACTTATGAAGAACCTATAAACATGGCTACACTTGAACTGAGTTAGGAAAGAGAACAGTGTCTCACATTTAGAAAACACTCTTATGCCTGCTTAAGGGGCAAGGAGAGGTGGGGTGATGCATAAAACCAGAGTTTGATATAAGCACAGGTACCGTTCCAAAAACCAACTATGGAATAGACAAGACCTACACCTTCCTCAGTGAAAGGGACTCAAAACCCCATATTTCCCACAGAGGAATATATCTGACTAGTAAGAATATTAAAACCTATGTATTGATATGTCTCCGTAAGGGAAACAAGTGTGTCTAGACTGGCATAAACATGGCAGCGAGAATCAGCTCAAACCCACTATAAAAAGGAATTTCAAAAACAAAACAAAAAAACTGGGAAATTCTTTACAATTCCTTCAGGGTATCTGATGAAACCTGGAATGACCCTATCTACAACGACAGCTGGATGTGGCATAAGGCTGGACACTTGGGACTGAGAGAATTGGTGAGATTGGGTGAGCAAATGCAGACCCTTTAAAGCAATAATGCATGGCACCCATTCCATGGGTCCCAACTCTCCAGGTTGAAGGGAATATTACTACAGTTATAACATGTACGGGAAACCTAGAGAACGGACACACTGTGAATACGAAAGGTTTCTAAAACTCAACGAATAGTCCCTCTCCTGGTGCTCCGGTTTGACTTTCCATCTGCTTTACTATCAATCTCCCAACTTGGAGAGACAGCCCCTTTAACCTCCTGCTTCACACACGTTGCCAATTTGGCAGAGGATGAAAGGGAAGAGGGAGAACCAATGAGAGAGTTGCTGTTAGGCATTTGGACGGGCACATATCACTGTAATTTCCCGGCAGGAAGAAGAATTAACCAAAGTCTCAGCCACCCACCGGGAACCAGTATAGGTCCTGAACCAAAATTTTGGACTTGCGGTCAGCTCACCAAAAACGAGTTGAAAAATGGAGCTCAGGGGCACAGCAATTCACAAACTGGCCGAGTAATAAAGGACAACTATCGTCCAAAAATCTGTTGAGGGAAGGCAACGAGGCGGAGTTGAAAGCGAGGCAGAATAGCAGGAAACAGATTTCAAGAGGTACGTTGGAATCACCTTTAAAGCACAGGAAGAGGGGCACAACTTCGACAATGATGCACTTGGCCAAAAAGGGCGTATGCGTTTTCTCCTGAATATATTCAGGAGAAAAGGCATACGCCCTTTTTGGCCAAGCAAGCAAGCAGGCAATGCAAATCTGCACTACAAAGAAGTATCACTTCCCACCGGACAAAAGGGACATCCACAAAATGTGTAAAAACCAGAAAGGCAAGACAGGCCCTGGAGAACTGGGAGTCTTGTTATGCTGATGGGCGGGATGTAAATTGCCAACTGCCTCTCTGGAGGAGTGCATTGAATTCCCTAAAACAAGTAAATAACAGAGCTACAGAGCCAAGGGCACTACCAGTCTAGGGAATATACCTTGGGAAAACTGAAAATCAATAAGACAGAGCGACCCCAACATTTAGGGCTGCACTGCTTACAAGGACCTCAACTTGGATACACATTAAGTATCCCAGGATATATAAAAATGGTTCAAAAAATTGTGGTACTTACGTACGATGGAATATCCCTCAGCCATGAAATCAATGTCATAATACGAGTAGCAGCAAAATGGGTGGATTCAGGTACGATGATTCTAAGTTAAATAAGTCACACAGAAAAAGAAACTTATCATAAGATATCACTTATGAAGATCCTATAAACATGGCGACACTTGAACTGAGTTAGGAAAGAGAACAGTGTCTCACATTTAGAAAACACTCTTATGCCTGCTTAAGGGGGAAGGAGAGGTGGGGTGATGCATAAAACCAGAGTTTGATATAAGCACAGGTACCGTTCCAAACACCAACTATGGAATAGACAAGACCTACACCTTCCTCAGTGAAAGGGACTCAAAACACCTTATTTCCCGCAGAGGAATATATCTGACTAGTAAGAATATTAAAACCTATGTATTGATATGTCTCCGTAAGGGAATCAAGTGTGTCTAGACTGGCATAAACATGGCAGCGAGAATCAGCTCAAACCCACTATATAAAGGAATTTCAAAAACAAAACAAAAAAACTGGGAAATTCTTTACAATTCCTTCAGGGTCTCTGATGAAACCTGGAATGACCCTATCTACAACGACAGCTGGATGTGGCATAAGGAGGGACAGTTGGGACTGAGACGATTGGTGAGATTGGGTGAGCAAATGCAGACCCTTTAAAGCACAAATGCTTGGCACCCATTCCATGAGTCCCAACTCTCCAGGTTGAAGGGAATATTACTACAGCTATAACATCTACGGGAAACCTAGAGAACGGACACACTGTGAATACGAAAGGTTTCTAAAACTCACCGAATAGTCCCTCTCCTGGTGCTCCGGTTTGACTTTCCATCTGCTTTACTATCAAACTCCCAACTTGGAGAGACAGCCCATTTAACCTCCTGGTTCGCACAGGTTTCCAATTTGGCAGAGGATGAAAGGGAAGAGGGAGAACCAATGAGAGAGTAGCTGTTAGGCATTTGGACGGGCACATATCACTCTAACTTCCCGGAAGGAAGAAGAATTAACCAAAGTCTCAGCCCCCCACCGGAAACCAGCATAAGTCCTGAACCAAAATGTTGGACTTGCGGTCAGCTCACCAAAAACGAGTTGAAAATTGGAGCTCAGGGGCACAGCAATTCACAAACTGGCCGAGTAATAAAGGACAACTATCGTCCAAAAATCTGTTGAGGGAAGGCAACGAGGCGGACTTGAAAGCGAGGCAGAATAGCAGGAAACAGATTTCAAGAGGTAAGTTGGAATCGCCTTTAAAGCACAGGAAGAGGGGCACAACTTCGACAATGATGCACTTGGCCAAAAAGTGCGTATGCGTTTTCTCCTGAATATATTCAGGAGAAAACGCATACGCCCTTTTTGGCCAAGCAAGCAGGCGGGCAATGCAAATCTGCACTACAAAGGAGTATCACTTCCCACCAGTCAAAAGGGACGTCCACAAAATGTGTAAAAACCAGAAAGGCAAGACAGGCCCTGGAGAACAGGGAGCCTTGTTATGCTGATGGGCGGGATGTAAATTGCCAACTGCCTCTCTGGAGGAGTACATTGTGTTCCCTAAAACAAGTAAAGAACAGAGCTACAGAGCCAAGGGCCCTTCCAGTCTAGGGAATATACCTTGGGGAAACTGAAAATCAATAAAACAGACCCACCCCAAAATTTAGGGCTGCACTGCTAACAAGGACCTCAACTTGGGTACACCTTTAATATCCCAGGAAATATAAAAATGGTTCAAAAAATTGTGGTACCTACGTATGATGGAATATCCCTCAGCCATGAAATCAATGTCATAAGACCAGTAGCAGCAAAATGGGTGGATTCAGGTACGATGATTCTAAGTGAAATAAGTCACACAGAAAAATAAACTTATCATAAGATATCACTTATGAAGATCCTATAAACATGGCTACACTTGAACTGAGTTAGGAAAGAGAACAGTGTCTCATATTTAGAAAACACTCTTATGCCTGCTTAAGGGGGAAGGAGAGGTGGGGTGATGCATAAAACCAGAGTTTGATATAAGCACAGGTACTGTTCCAAAAACCAACTATGGAATAGACAAGACCTACACCGTCCTCAGTGAAAGGGACTCAAAACCCCATATTTCCCGCAGAGGAATATATCTGACTAGTAAGAATCTTAAAACTTATGTATTGATATGCCTCCGTAAGGGAATCAAGTGTGTCTAGACTGGCATAAACATGGCAGCGAGAATCAGCTCAAGCCCACTATAAAAAGGAATTTCAAAAACAAAACAAAAAAAACTGGGAAATTCTTTACAATTCCTTCAGGGTCCCTGATGAAACCTGGAATGACCCTATCTACAACGACAGCTGGATGTGGCATAAGGAGGGACACTTGCGACAGAGACGATTGGTGAGATTGGGTGAGCAAATGCAGACCCTTTAAATCACAAATGCCTGGCACCCATTCCATGGGCCCCAACTCTCCAGGTTGAAGGGAATATTACTCCAGCTATAACATGTACGGGAAACCTAGAGAACGGACACACTGTGAATACGAAAGGTTTCTAAAACTCAACGAATAGTCCCTCTCCTGGTGCTCCGGTTTGACTTTCCATCTGCTTTACTATCAACCAACCAACTTGGAGAGACAGCCCATTTAACATCTTGGTTCACACAGGTTGCCAATTTGGCAGAGGATGAAAGGGAAGATGGAGAACCAATGAGAGAGTAGCTGGTAGGCATTTGGACGGTCACATATCACTGTAATTTCCCGGCAGGAAGAAGAATTAACCGAAGTCTCAGCCACCCACCGGGAACCAGTATAGGTCCTGAACCAAAATTTTGGACTTGCGGTCAGCTCACCAAAAACGAGTTGAAAAATGGAGCTCAGGGGCACAGCAATTTACAAACTGGCCGAGTAATAAAGGACAACTATCGTCCAAAAATCTGTTGAGGGAAGGCAACGAAGCGGACATGAATGTGAGGCAGAATAGCAGGAAACGGATTTCAAGAGGTACGTTGGAATCGCGTTTGAAGCACAGAAAGAGGGGCAAAATTTCAAAAATGATGCACTTGGCCAAATAGAGCGTATGTGGTTTCTCAAGAATATATTCAGGAGAAAACGCATACGCCCTTTTTGGCCAAGCAAGCAGGCAGGCAATGAAAATCTGCACTACAAAGAAGTATCACTTACCACAGGTCTAAAAGGGACATCCACAAAATGTGTAAAAACCAGAAAGGCAAAACAGGCCCTGGAGAACAGGGAGCCTTGTTATGCTGATGGGCGGGATGTAAATTGCCACCTGCCTCTCTGGAGGAGTGCATTGTGCTCCCTAAAACAAGTAAACAACAGAGCTACAGAGCCAAGGGCACTTCCAGTCTAGGGAATATACCTTGGGAAAACTGAAAATCAATAAGACAGAGCCACCCCAAAATTTAGGGCTGCACTGCTTACAAAAACCTCAACTTGGGTACACCTTAAATATCCCAGGAAATATAAAAATGGTTCAAAAAATTGTGGTACTTACGTACGATGGAATATCCCTCAGCCATGCAATCAATGGCATAAGACCAGTAGCAGCAAAATGATTGGATTGAGGTATGATGCTTCTAAGTGAAATAAGTCACACAGAAAAAGAAACTTATATTAAGATATCACTTATGAAGATCCTGTAAACATGGCTACACTTGAACTCAGTTAGGAAAGAGAACAGAGTCTCACCTTTGGAAAACACTCTTATGCCTGCTTAAGGGGGAATGAGAGGTGGGGTGATGCATAAAACCAGTGTTTGATATAAGCACAGGTACCGTTCAAAAACCATCTATGGAATAGACAAGACCTACACATTCCTCAGTGAAAGGGACTTGAGGCATATGTGAGTAACCGTGAGCTGAGCCCCAGGCCAGCTGCTACTGAACTTTTCCCACCCTTCCCAGGTAAAACACCTGAATATGTACAAGGGCTTGAAAGCTTAGAGGAAGGGCCGTGGAGCCACAACAGCGACAGCACGCCGGCCAACATGATGCCTGCAGGCCAGCCAGGATGGTCCTGTCCCTGGGCGCTCTTCTGGAAGCTTTCCATTGCCCTGCCTGAGATACCCCTCCTGTCCCTGCCCCCACTGCTTTTTTCCTTCCTCACCTCTGTCCGGAGAGAAATTCCCACGGAAGGTGTGGGTGATACATCTTCTTGTTTACACGTGGCATCCTGGCAACTCCTGCAGAAAGTCCAGCAGAGACCCACTCACACCGGGCCACCCACAAAACCGTGGCCCCACACTCCCTCCCACCAGCACAGCCCCGAGACTGCTGACGGGTCAGAGAACATGGAGTCAGGCACAGCTTCCGGGGCTATTGCTGCCTGCAGTGCTGTTTATATTGACCTCAACCCAGGCACACCTGGGGAGGGCCGGCCGGCAGGGTCAGGCTACCCAGGTCAGCTAATCCTCAGCCCTCAGGGAATCACATTGTTGAAAATGGACCTCGCTAAGGCAGAATAGAAGCCAAGGAATAAAAGGACACAATGCCATTTGCAGCACCTTAGGTGTGTCTAGAGGTAATCACGTGAATTGTATTAAGTCAGAAAATGAAAGACACATATCATATCATATCTCTTATAGGTGTGACCAAAAAATGGATACCAGGGCAGATATTTCCACGGACAAGGGCAATCACAGATTCATTCAACAAACTTATGGTTCACCAATGGAAAGGTGTGAGGATTGGATTCATTATGATATTGGTGTTAACAGACATATACAAACACAGGTGACATATATAATGACGAAAGACCTACAGAATACCAAGAGAAGACTACTCAACATTCTGTCATAAGGTACATGGGAAAAGGATCCCAGGAAGAACAGACATATGTATATGTGTAAAAGAACCACATCTTCCACACCTACAACAAGCCAAACATTGTTATCAAATTTGCTGTAATAAAAAATAAAAAATTAAATTAAAAAAACGAACAAGAAGTAGTGAGACAACTTGAGGGGCTTTCTCCTGGCACATTGCATTCTAAATTCCAATCTAGAACAGGACTTCCATTGAGCCTCTGTTGCCCTAGTAAAGAGATTTGGTAAGGGAGAACTGCTGCCCCCTTGTGGCCGTTTCACACAACAGCAGCTTTAATTCCGGCGCTAATGGTCTGTTGATATTCAAAATCATTGGAGGCCTGTAAATGACACCTGCCCTGAAAACTAATCCTGGGTTCATATATCGACCAAAAAATTCAAAGGACGTCCATATTTCAAAACGACAGTTTCAAAAGGCATATTTTACACACATTAGTGTTCTGCTTCTTTTTCTTTCTTTCTGTTTTTGTTAAAAAAACGGGAATGGCAAAAAGCATCCCTCAGAATGGGTGAAAATATTTGCAAACGAATCAATGGACAAAGGATTAATCTCCAATATATATAAAGAGCTCATGCAGCTTAATATTAAAAAAACAAACAACCCAATACAAAATTGGGCAGAAGATCTAAAGAGACGTTACTTCAAAGAAGACACAGAGACGGCCAAGACGCACATGAAAAGCTGCTCAACATCACTAATTATTCGAGAAATGCAAATCAAAACTACAATGAGGTATCACTTCACACCTGTTAGAATCGGCATCATCAGAAAATCTACAATCAACGAATTCTGGGGAGGGTGTGGACAAAAGGATCCCTCTTCCACTAGTGGTGGAAATGTAAATTGATACAGTCACGATGGAGAACAGTATGGAGTTTCCTTTAAAAACCTAGAAATACAATTAACATATGATCCAGCAATCCCTCTTCTGGGCATATACCCAGAGAAAACCATAAATCAAAAAGGCACATTCACCACAATGCTCATTTCAGCACTATTTACGATAGCCAGGTAATGGAAGCAACCTAAATACCCACAGACAGACGAATGGATAAAGATGTGGTACATATATAAAATGGAATATTACTCAGCCATAAGAAGGAATGAAACTGGGTCATTTGTAGAGACGTCGATGGATCTAGAGACTGTCATACAGAATGAAGTAAGTCAGAAAGAGACAAACAAATATTGTATATTAATGCATATATGTGGAACCTAGAAAAATGGTACAGATGAACTGGTTTGCAGGGAAGAAATAGAGACACAGAGGTAGAGAACACACGTATGGACACCAAGTGTGGGAAGCCATGGGGAGGTGGTGTTGGGATGAGTTGGGAGATTGGGATTGACCTGTATACATGTATATGCATAAAATACATAACTAATAATAACCTGCTGTATAAAAAAATAAATAAAATTAAATTTCAAAATTTTAAAAAATAAAACTTAAAAATAAAACAGAAAAAAGTTCTTCCCTTCACACAGATGTATTTATATGAATGAATTATTTCCATGCTTATATCTCTAAATACATAAAAGAGGAATAAAATCTAACTTGAAACAAAAAAGAAAAAAAAACCTGAACCCACGAGTTAGACAGAGGAAAACCCTATCAGGGCACTTGCTCCAGCAGTAAACAATTCTGAAATTGGTCAGAGGTGGGGAATCATCTCCAATAGAGCCAGCTGCCCACTCCTACGCAAGGAGCGTCCTCATTGCAAAGCGGGGGGCCATGCCGAGGCATCTGTGAGTAACCGTGAGCTGAGCCCCAGGCCAGCTGCTGTTGAACTTTTCCCACCCTTCCCAGGTAAAACACCTGAATATGTACAAGGGCTTGAAAGCCTAGAGGAAGGGGCGTGGAGCCACACCAGCGACAGCACGCAGGCCAACTTGGTGCCTGCAGGCCAGCCAGGATGGTCCTGGCCCTGGGCGCTCTTCTGGAAGCTTTCCATTGCCCTGCCTGAGATACCCCACCTGTCCCGGCCCCCACTGCTTTTTTCCTTGCTCACATCTGTCCGGAGAGAAATTCCAGCGGAAGGTATGGGTGACACATCCTCTTCTTTACAAGTGGAAGCCTGGCAACTCCTGCAGAAAGTCCAGCAGAGACCCACTCACACCGGGCCACCCACAAAGCCGTGACCCCTCACTCCCTCCCACCAGCACAACCCCGAGACTGCTGACTGGGCAGAGAATATGGCGTCAGGCAGAGCTTCAGGGGCTATTGCTGCCTGCAGTGCTGTTTATATTGACCTCAACCCAGGCACACCTGGGGAGGGCCAGCCGGCAGGGTCAGGCTACCCAGGTCAGCTAATCCTCAGCCCTCAGGGAATCACATTGTTGAAAATGGACCTCGCTAAGGCAGAAGAGAAGCCAAGGAATAAAAGGACACAATGCCATTTGCAGCACCTTATGTGTGTCTAGACGTATTCACGTGAATTGTAGTAAGTCAGAAAGTGAAAGACACATATCATATCATATCTCTTATAGGTGTGACCGAAAAATGGATACCAGGGCAGATATTTCCACGGAGAAGGGCAATCACAGATTCATTAAACAAACTTATGGTTCACCAAAGGAAAGGTGTGAGGATTGGTTTCATTATGATATTGGGGTTAACAGACATATACAAACACAGGTGACATATATAATCACCAAAGACCTACAGAATACCAAGAGAAGACTACTCAACATTCTGTCATAAGGTACATGGGAAAAGGATCCCAGGAAGAACTGACATATGTATATGTGTAAAAGAACCACATCTTCCACACCTATAACAAGCCAAACATTGTAATCAAATTTGCTGTAATAAAAAATAAAAAATTAAATTAAAAACACGAACAAGAAGTAGTGAGACAAACTTGAGGGGCTTTCTCCTGGCACATTCCATTCTAAATTCCAATCTAGAACACGACTTCCATTGAGTCTCTGTTGCCCCAGTAACCAGATTTGGTAAGGGAGAGCTGCTGCCACCTTGTGGCCGTTTCACACAACAGCAGCTTTAATCCCAGCGCTAATGGTCAGTTGATATTCAAAATCATTGCAGGCCTGTAAATGACACCTGCCCTGAAAACAAATCCTCGGTTCATATATCGACCAAAAATTTCAAAGGACTTCCATATTTCAAAACGACAGTTTCAAAAGGCATATTTTACACACATTAGTGTTCTGCTTCTTTTTCTTTCTTTCTTTTTTTGTTAAAAATACGGAATGGCAAAAAGCATCCCTCAGAATGGGCGAAAATATTTGCAAACGAATCAATGGACAAAGGTTTAATCTCCAATATATATATAAAGAGCTCATGCAGCTTAATATTAAAAAAACAAACAACCCAATACAAAAATGGGCAGAAGATCTAAAGAGACGTTTCTTCAAAGAAGACACAGAGATGGCCAAGACGCACATGAAAAGCTGCTCAACGTCACTAATTATTCGAGAAATGCAAATCAAAACTACACTGAGGTATCACCTCACACGTGTTAGAATCGGCATCATCAGAAAATCTACAAACAACGAATTCTGGGGAGGGTGTGGACAAAAGGATCCCTCTTCCACTATTGGTGGAAATGTAAATTGATACAGTCACTATGGAGAACAATATGGAGTTTCCTTTAAAAAAGCTAGTAATAGAATTAACATATGATCCAGCAATCCCACTTCTGGGCATATACCCAGAGAAAACCATAAATCAAAAAGGCACATTCACCACAATGCTCATTTCAGCACTATTTACAATAGCCAGGTAATGGAAGCAACATGAATACCCACAGACAGACGAATGGATAAAGATGTGGTACATATATAAAATGGAATATTACTCAGCCATAAGAAGGAATGAAACTGGGTCATTTGTAGAGACGTCGATGGATCTAGAGACTGTCATACAGAATGAAGTAAGTCAGAAAGAGACAAACAAATATTGTATATTAATGCATATATGTGGAACCTAGAAAAATGGTACAGATGAACTGGTTTGCAGGGAAGAAATAGAGACACAGAGGTAGAGAACACACGTATGGACACCAAGTGTGGGAAGCCATGGGGAGGTGGTGTTGGGATGAGTTGGGAGATTGGGATTGACCTGTATACATGTATATGCATAAAATACATAACTAATAATAACCTGCTGTATAAAAAAATAAATAAAATTAAATTTCAAAATTTTAAAAAATAAAATTTAAAAATAAAACAGAAAAAAGTTCTTCCCTTCACACAGATGTATTTATATGAATGAATTATTTCCATGCTTATATCTCTAAATACATAAAAGAGGAATAAAATCTAACTTGAAACAAAAAAGAAAAAAAAACCTGAACCCAAGAGTTAGACAGAGGAAAACCCTATCAGGGCACTTGCTCCAGCAGTAAACAATTCTGAAATTGGTCAGAGGTGGGGAATCATCTCCCATACAGCCAGCAGCCCACCCCCCAAGCAAGGAGGGTCCTCATTGCAAAGCTGGGGGACCAAGCCAAGGCATCTGTGAGTAAACGTGAGCTGAGCCCCAGTCCTGCTGCAGCTGAACTCTTCCCACCCTTTCCAGTTAAAACACCTGAATATGTACAAGAACTTGCAAGCCTAGAGGAAGGGCTGTGGAGCCACACCAGCGACAGCACACAGGCCGACTTGGTGCCTGCAGGCCAGTCAGGATGGTCCTGTCCCCAGATGCTCTTCTGGAAGGTTTCCATTTCCCTGCCTGAGATACCCCTCCTGCCACGTCCCCCACTGCTTTTTTACTTCCTCATCTTTGCCTGGGGAGAAATTCCAGCGGCAGGTATCGGTGACACATCCTCTTCTTTAGCAGGTGGCAGCCTGGCAACTCCTGCAGAAAGTCCAGCAGAGCCCCACTCACACTGGGCCACCCACAAAGCCACGGCCCCTCACTCCCTCCCACCAGCACAGCCACGGCACTGCCTACAGGGCAGAGAATATGGCGTCAGTCACAGCTACAAGGGCTGTCGCTCACTGGAGAGCTGTTTATATTGCCCTCAACCCAGGCACACCTGTGGAGGACTGGCAGGCAGTTTCAGGCTGCCAAAATCAGCCAATCCTCACCCCTCAGGGGCTCACAGTTGCAGAAAATGAAACTTGCTAAATGCGCCAGGCCCTAGGAACAGGTGTGGGCTCTTGAGAGTCAGGATAGACAAGGGGCTGCAGCTGCGGCTTGCTTTCTTATCATTTTATCTGGTCCATGTGTGGAAAACAACTTCAAGAAGACCCTATCCTAATGAGAGGACCCCAGGAGTCAGGGAGAGGAGTGATGGTGGGTGGAGACAGAGGCCTGGTGCCCTGTCTGCAGTGGAAGTGTCTGGAAGACCAGGCAGAAAGAGCCTGCAGAGAGTGATAGCCATGGTCACAGACCTGTCAGAGCTGCTGTTTGTTAGTTCAAGTCCTGCTCTGAGGTATTCTGTGTCAGCTGTGAGCGACAGGTGAGCTGGGGGTTCTCTGCAAGGTGGGCTATGTGCACAGTTCCTGTGTGTCCAGCCCTGCTGGGGTACCTGCCCAGGGGAGCTCCATATCCTGGGAAGGGCCTGAGTAGGAGAGCCCCATGGGCTGCTGGGTAGCTGCAGAGGTGAGCTCCATACCCTGGGAGGGACTTTACCACGAGAGCCCCGTGGGCTGTGGGGTAGGGGTGCAGCCCAGGTGAGCTCCATATCCTGGGATTGGCCTGACCACGAGAGCCCCATGGGCTGCTGGAGACCTGGTAAAGGATATCAGGACAGTCAGTGAAGCCACCGAGGATATACATCCAGTAGCTCCTATTTCCTACTCCCTGCTGGTCATTCTACCTTCCACCAGGCCATGGCATTCTGTATTAGACTTCAATGATGCCTTCTTCTGTATTCCATTCATCTCAGAGTCACAAGAATTTTTGGCTTGTGAGTGGCAGGACACAACATGCAACAAAAGCAATAATGCTGGGCCGTCCTGCCCCAATGGTTCAAAAATCCCCACACCATCATTGGGGAAATGTCCTCTAAAGACCTAAAAGTTCAACCTCTGTAAAAGGGAACCCTCCTTCAATATGCAGATGACATTCTGATCGCCAGGCCTACTAAAGACGCCTCTGAACTACCTAGCCAAGAAAGGATAGAAGGTGTCCAAGAAAAATGCTCAAATATCCCAGGCTAAGGTGACATGCCTGGGCTTCATTCTCACAGATATTCGGAGAAACGCATCCCAGGATAGGGAAGAAGCCATTTGCAGCCTTACCTCTTCTAAAACTAGAAGACAGCTTAGGGGTTCCTGGGGAGGCCAAGGTTTTCTGCATCTGGATCCCTAACTACAGTGTCATAGCTGGGTCTCTACATGAAATACTGACACGAAAAGATGATGATCCTTTTGAATAGAATCCAGAAGCAGCCTTTCAAGAATGGAAAGAGCAGTCAATACAGACCCTTGCCCAGGAACTCCCTAATTTAGCTAAACCCTTTGACCTTTACATACCCGGTCAAAGGTTAATCGCCCTTGGAGCCTTAGTGCAAAAACTGGGACCACTTGAAATGGAGCAACACAAGAATGCCCTTCAGGTATGATAAACTATGGTCACCAAGGGCTTTGCCCACCGACTCATCAGGCCAGGATACTGGGGTATCTAAAAAGCTGGAAATCAGCAGCCCGCAAGGCCAGCTCCCTCCTAAGGGAAAAGGACCCCACGAGGTGATCCTAACCACCCATCATGCCCTGAAGTTGCAGGGGTCGCTCTGTGGACACACTGACCTCGAGTGAGGAGGCCCTCCAACTCCAACCTCCAGAGAGATAAACGGGGGCAACGGGCCCCCAAGATGACTCGTGTGACCATCACTTGACCTGGAGTTTCTCTCAGAAAACGACAAGACTGTGCCCCGAAAGAGCAGACTACTGCTTGCAGGAATTACTGCACCCAGAGGGGAGCTAATAAGCTTGGCGGGGGAAACGTATATCACGCTTTCACCATAGAAAACCCTACAGACACCGCGGTGATGGTGGCCAATATGACCGGCTGGACTGCTGGCTACTTCTAAAGGCCGTTGACTCAGTGGACGTCATGGTCCTGGATCACCACTGACCCTGGGCTGTCTGGGAGTTGCGCGGGCAGGGCTCTGACACATGGTGCTGTTTGTACATTAATTCAGGGACCTAATTAAAGAAAGCACAGAATACTGGTCAGAGCATCTAGTCTGGCAAAAACTGTCAGCCTAAGGTCGCCGAACATATGTGTGGTGGGGTGAAACCTGCCACTGCAGCATCTCTGCGCCTCTCTTTCCTGGACCCTTAAAGGTCATTAGAATCTGTAACACTTCCAATGCTGGTGCTCAGGCGGACGAGAAGTGAGGCAGGAGGCCTTGGGACAATCAACCTCACCAGGAGGCTGGTTGGGAGACGTTTTGCCCCTCCCCCATATATCAGGGCTCCCACCACAGCATGAAGCAGTTACAAAAGAGGGGTCTGCACCCTCAACACCCCAAGAATAAGGAACGGAACAAAAAGCAGAGGAGGTGTTCGTCTCCGGCAACGTTCATTAAAAATTCCTGGGAGATAAAAAGAGAATCTGGGCAATAAAATAAAGTCTAACTTGTTTTTCCTTTGTGCTTTGTCTAATTTCACGTGCTCCTAGGGTTCCGTATGCAGAGGTCCCACACCCGGCACTTCAGACCCGATTTCTTAGTGCAGAATGGCTGGGTCGACACCTCAGCTAGCGGGGTCCCATGCAGACTCTGCGGCATAGAGCCTGAGCTGCAGCCAACGCAGCCCTCGAGAGCTCCATCCCCTCCTTCCCACTGACGCTGCCGGGGACCCTACACAGCAGCCCAGCCCACAGCCCATGGGGGAGTGCACGCTCTCACCTCTCCATTCTGTTTTCAAAATAATGTTTCCTTTGCTTCTGAACCAAACTCAGTCTTGATCTGTTGGCTCCAATGACACTGGGCATGGGGACTCCTGTTGGGGTCCACTCTGGAGGATCAGTAACAGAAATTGAGAACATTGTAACTTCAATGAACAGATGTGTGAGCCAAACTGTATTTAACATAGAGCAGTGTATAATGCTCGGGTAAAATAAGATGTTTCTAAGACTTACATTTGATATTTCCATCACTTTCCTATAAGCAAGTTCAGTGAAGATGTCTGTCTTATTTGTCAGGTCAACATTAGAGAAATGAAGTGATTTATTTCCATGGATGTACATCGAATACTCTTGGCTGAAGCTTCAATCTTGTTTTGAATGCTTTTCCATTGATAATGATACCTCTCTTTCAGCTCCCCCATTTCTGAGAAGTATAAAATCTTATAATTTATTATTACCAAAGGGGAAAGGTAGGAGAAAGGATAAATTAACAGTTTGGAATTAACACATACACACTGCTATGTATAAAATAGATCATCAACAAGGAACTACTGTATAGCACAGGGAACTACACTGAATATTTTGCAATAACCTATAAGGGGAAATAATCTGAAAAAGAATAGATATTTTTATTGACATCATCTATCATTGACAAATAAAATGTAACCTAAGCAAGGCCGATGGTGAGCGCTTCTGACCCTGAAGATTTCAGTCATCTAAAGTTTGGGCTCTGCCTATTTCCCAAGGCCCTTAAAGGACATACGTGTAACCGTAGCTTAAAAATTCCCCAGTTTGGGGTTCGGGGAGGCACTGATTTGGAAAAATCCCTGGTGTTCTCCTTACATGCACGGGACCCTTCCTACAGCTATAACATGCCTGTCACACCTAGAGGATGGTACACCGTTTGATCGGAAAGAGTTTGGAAAAGGCACCTCATCTCCACATCGCCTGGTGCTCGGGTTCAACCCTCCAGCATCTTTCCTAACAATCTCCTCACTTGGGGATATCAGCACCGTCAACATCCTGTTGCACACAGTTTGGAATTTGTCCAGAGGATGAAGCGGAAGGATGAGAAAAATTTAGAGACAAGTCTTAGGTGTTCGGACAGGCACATGCCACTCTAATTTCCAATCCAGAAGACAAATTCATCAAAGGCTAGAATTGCCCACGGAAACAGAATAGGGCTAGAGGAAATCCCGCTGTTTTGTGTCCAGTTTCCAAAAACACAAGTTGAAAAATGGAACTCAGGGGCACTAAAATTCATGAAACTGCAGAGTTGAAAATATCTATCGTCGAAAAATGTCTTGAGGTAAGTCACAGAAAAGGACTTGTAAGCAAGGGAGAGTGGCAGGAAACAGATTTGAAGAGGTAGAAAGGACTCCCCATTAAAGCACAAGAAAAGGGGCTGAACATCGCCAATGATGCAGTTGGCCAAAAGGGTGTATGCATTTTTTCTGAATATATTCAAGTAAAGGCCATACACACTTTTTATCCAACCAAACAGGTGGGCACTGGAAATCAATATCACAAAATGTATCACTTCACATCAGTCAGAAGGGCCATCCACATAAAGTGTAAACACCAGAAATGCAGGACAGGGCGAGGAGAAAAGGGAGCCCTGTGAGGCTGATAGTGGAAATGTAATTTGCCAACGGCCACTCTGGAGAAGTGTATTGTGTTTGCTAAAACATCTAAAAAATGAGCTACAGAGCATAGGGCACTTGCACTCATGGGCATATACCTTGGGAAAAACAAAAATCGACAGAAAACAGGCACCCGAACGTTTACCACCTCTCTGTTAAAAAGGGCCTCAACTTGGATATAACCTAAATGTCCCTGGAAGGATAAAATGGATAAAAGAGATGGGGTACTTATGTAGAGTGGAATATTACTCATCCAGAAATCAATGAAATAAGGCCAGTTGTAACAACTCTGGAGGAGTTACATACGATCATTCTAAGTGACATATGTGAGAAAGAAAAAGACACATATCATAAGATGTCACTTAAAGGTGGAATCAAAAATGGCTACACATGAAATAAATTACAAAACAGAAACATAGTCAAATATGTAGAAAATAGACATAAGGCTGCTAAATGGGAAAGGTGGGGAATGGTGAGGTATTATCCAGGAGGTTGAAATTAGCAAAGATACCATTCCAAGTACCAATTTGAATAACTGACAAGGCCTACACGGTACCTCAAAGAACTGCACTCAGCCCACTCAAGTCACTGGAAAATAATACATATGACTGGTAAGCATCTGAAAAAGAAGTTATTGTTGTCTCACAGTACATGAATCAAGTGGATGTACAGCAGCAAAAAACAGAGCTTTGAAAATCAGCTGTAATCAATATAAAAATAAATTTAAAACTATTTATAAAAACAGTGAGACAGACAAAAATTCTTACAACTTTTGTTGAAGGGCTACGATGTAACATGGATTGAACACATGTAGACCCACAGCAGGATGATTATATAAGGCTGGAAGCTATGCACGCTAAGAGATGTTAGAGAGGCTGGGTGAGGAAATGCAGACCTTTTAAAGTAATACTGCCTGGTACCCATTCCATGGGTCCCAAGTCTGCAGGTTCAAGGGAATCTTCTGACAGCGAAAACATGCCTGGGAAACCGAGATGAATGTACACCGTGTGCTCAGGAAAGGTGTCTAAAATGCACCTCATTTTTGATCTCCTGGTGCTGGGGTTCGCCATTCTAGCCACATTACTAACAATCTCCCTACTTGGAGAATCAGCACCTTTAACCTCCTGTTTCACACAGTTGGCAATTTGTGCAGAGTATAAATGGGAAGAGGGGGAACCAATGAGAGATTAGCTGTAGGACTTTTGACAGGCACATGTCACTCTAATTTCCCATTAGGAAGAAGAATTAACCAAAGGCTCAGCCTGCCTCCCCAGAACCAGAATAGGGCCAGAAGTAATCCAATGGTTTGGCGGCCAGCTCACAAAAAAA
This sequence comes from Hyperoodon ampullatus, assembly GCF_949752795.1. Taxonomy (NCBI): domain Eukaryota; kingdom Metazoa; phylum Chordata; class Mammalia; order Artiodactyla; family Ziphiidae; genus Hyperoodon; species Hyperoodon ampullatus. The sequence goes on along the minus strand of NW_027640661.1, from coordinate 22,990 downwards.
AGCGAGTTGCAAAATGGAGCTCAGGAACAGACAATTCAAAGACCTGCAAAGATATAAATGATAACCAACGTCCAAAAATATATTCAGGTAAGGTAACGAAGAGGATCTGAATGAGAGGCAGAATTGCAGGAAACAGATTTCAAAAGGTAGATTGTACTCACATTTAAAGCATATGAAAAGCAGCAGAATTTCTAAAATGATGCGGTTGGGCAGAAGGGTGTATGCGTTTTTTTCGTGAATATCTTCAGGAAAAAAACACATGCAGAGTTTTTGCCCAACCAAGCAAGAGGGAAATGCAAATCCGCACAACAAAGAAGTCTCAATTTCCACTGCTCAGAAAGGCCATCCAAAAAATGTGTACAAACCAGAAATGCAGGAGAGGCCATGGAAAACAGGGAGCCTAGTCACGCTGAGGGGTGGGGTATAAATATCCAAGAGCCACTCTGAAGAAGTGTATGCTGTTTTTAAAACATCTAAAATACAAAGCCCCGGAGCAAGGGGACTTCAACTCATGGACATATAACTTGGGAAGACTAAATGTCAATAAGACACAGGCACCCCAAAGTTTAGGGCTGCTCTGCATACAAGAACCTCAACTTTGGTACACCTAAAATATCCCAGGAAAAAGAGAAATGCATAAAGAACTTGTGGTAATTTTGTACAACGGAATATCACTCAGACGTGAAATCAATGTATATAAGGCCAGTAGCAGCATAAAGAGTGGATTTAGGTATGATGATTTTAAGGGAAATTAGTCACACAGAAAAATAATCTTATCATAAGATATCACTTATAGAGGGAATGTCAATATCACAACACATGAACTGAATTAGGAAAGAGAACAGAGTCTCACATTTAGCAAAAATCTCTTATGCCTGCTTCAGGGGAAAGGAGAGGTGGGGTGATGCATAAAACCAGAGTTTGATATTAGCACAGGTACCATTCCATAAACCAAATACAGAATAGACAAGACCTACACCTTCCTCAGTGAACGGGACTCAACACCCCTATGCCCCACAGAGGAATATATCTGACTACTAAGAATCTTAAAACCTATGTATTGATATGTCTCCGTAAGGGAATCAATTGTGTCTAGACTGGCATAAACACGTCAGTGAAAATCAGCTCAACCCCATTATAAAAATGAATTTCAAAAAAAACCCCAAAAAACAGCGAAATTCTTACACAATTCCTTCAGGGGTTCTGATGAAACCTGGAATGACCCTATCTGCAAAGACAGCTGGATGAGACATAAGGCTGGACACTTGGGACTGAGAGGACTGGTGAGATTGGGAGAGAAAATGCAGACCTTTTAAAGTAGTAATGCATGCCACCATTCCATGTGTCCCAAATCTCCAGGTAGAAGGGTATATCATAACAATTATATCATGTATGGGAAACCTAGAAAATGGACACCCTGTGATGGCGAAAGGTTTCTAAAACTCTCCTAATTTTTCCTCTCCTTGTGCTCCACTTTGGCATTCCAACTGCTTTACTATCAATCTCCCAACTTAGGAGAGTCAGCCCCTATCACCTCCTGGTTCGCACAGTTTGCTAATTGTGCAGAGGATGAAAGGGAAGAGGGAGAACCAATCAGAGAGTAGATGTAGGCATTTGGACGGGCACATGTCACTCTAATTTCCCGGCAGGAAGAAGAATTAACCAAAGCCTCAGCCACCCACAGGGAACCAATATAGCCACCCCTGGAACCAGTATAGGTCCTGAAGCAAAATTGTGGATTTGCGGCCAGCTCACAAAGATGGGATTTGAAAATTGGAGCTCAGGGGCACAGCAATTCACAAACCTGCAGACTTATAAAGGACTACTCTCTTCCAAAAATCTGTTGAGGGAAGGCAATGAAGCGGCCTTGAAAATGAGCCAGAATTGCACAAAACATATTTCAAGAGGTAAATTAGAATCGCCTTTAAAGCACAGGAAAAGCATCCCAACTTGGACAGAGATGCACTTGGCCAAAAAGGGCGTATGCCTTTTCTCCTGAATATATTCAGAAGAAAACGCATACACCCTTTTTGGCCAATCAAGCAAGCGTGCAATACAAATCCACACTACAAAGAATTGTCACTTACCACCGGTCAAAAGGGACATCCGAATATCTGTAAAAACCAGAAAGGCAAGAGAGAGATGGCAAGGGCATGAAGCAATGTGATCCCAATGGTCATGGAGGATTGTGATGACAAGCGCATGGAGAATTGTGATGACAAGATTATGTACCATTTTGTTGACAAAGGCAAGGAGCATTATGATGACAAGGTTCATGGAGCACCGTGATGACAAGCATCATGGAGCATTGTGATTACAGGGGTCATGGAGCATTGGGATGACAAGCGCATGGATCATTGTGATGACAATGGTCATGGAGCATTTTAATGACAAGAGTCCCGGATCATTGTGTTGTCAGGGTTCATGGAGCGTTGTGATGACAGTGGTCATGGTGCATTGTGATGACAGGGGTCATGGCGCATTGTGATGAGAAGGTCATGGAGCATTGGGCTGAAAATGTCCATGGAGTACTGTGATGACAGGGGTCATGGAGCATTGTGATGACAAGGTACTGGAGCACTGTGATGAGAAGACCATGGAGCCTTGTGATGACAAGTCTCATGGAGCATTCTGATGAAAAGTGCCATGGAGCATTGTGATTACAGGGGTCTTGGTGCATTGTGATGACAAGGGCATGGAGCATTGGGATGAGAAGGCCATGGAGCGTTCTGATGACATGCATCATGGAGCTTTGTGATGACAAGGGCATGGAGAATTGTGATTTCAGCGGTCTTGGAGCACTGTGATGAAAAGGACATGGATCATTGTGATGAAAAAGGCATGGAGCCTTGTCATGACAGGGTTCAAGGAGCAAACTGACAACAAGTGTCAGGGAGCATTGTGATGACAAGGGTATTGAGTATTGTGATGACAAAGGTCATGGAGCATTGTGATGAGAAGACCATGGATAATTGTGATGACGAGCGTCATGGGGCGTTGTGATGATAAGTGTTATGGAACATATTGATCACAAGGATTTGGAGCATTTTGATGACAGAGGTCATGGAGCATTTTGGTTTCATTGTGATGACAATAGCCTGAAGCATTATGATGATGGGCATGGTGCATTGTGATGACAGGGTTCATGGAGCATTGAGATGAAAAGGGGCATGGAGCATTGTAATTACAGGAGTCTTGGAGCATTGTGATGACAAAGGCATGGAACATCGTGAATGAGAAGGCCATGGAGCATTCTGTTGACATGCGTCATGGAGCTTTGTGATGACAAGGGCATGGAGCATTGTGATTACAGGGGTCTTGGAGCATTGTGATGACAAGGGTCATGGAGCCTTGTGATGACAAGGCTGTGGAACATTGTGATGGCAGGGGTCATGGAGCATTGTTATGACAGGGGTAATGGAGCATTGTGATGACAAGGGCATGGAGCATTGGTCTGAAAAGTTTCATGGATTATTGTGATGAGAGGGGGCAAGGAGCATTGTGATGACAAGGGCATGGAACACTGTGATACATGGGTCATGGAGGATTGTAATGACAAGCGCACGGAGCATTGTGATAAGAATGGCATCGAGCATTGTGATGAAAAGCATCATGGAGCCTGTGATGACAAGGGCATGGAACAATGTGATGAGAGGGTTCATGGAGCATTGTGATGACAATGGCATGCAGCATTGTGATGACAAGGGTCATTGAGCTTTTTGATGACAAAGGTCATGGAGCATTTTGATGACAAGGGTGTGGTGCATTCTGTTGTGAAGGGCAGGGAGCATTGTGATGACAGGGGTTATGGAACATTGTGATGTCAGGGGAATGGAGCATTGTGATGATAAAGGCATGTAGCATTGTTGTGACAAGGGTCATGGAATATTGTGATGACAGGGGTGAGGGAGTATTGTGTTGACTAGTGATGGAACATTGTGATATCAGTGGTGAGAGAGCATTTTGATGAGAAGTGCATGGAGCAGTGTGATGACAAGGCTTATGGAGCATTGTGATGACAAAGATGTGGAGCATTGTGATGACAATTGCATGGCACATTGTGATGCCATGGGTCATGGAGTATTGTGCTAACAAAGGCATTGAGCATTGGGAGGACAAGGGTCACCGAACATTGTGATGAAATGTTCATGGAGTGCTGTGGTGACAAAGGTCACAGAGCCTTGTGATGACGAGGGCATGGACCATTGTGATGACAAAGGTCATGAAGCATTGTGATGACTGGAGTCACGGAGCATTGTGATGACAGGGGTCATAGAGCATTGTGATGAAAGGGCATGGAGCATTGTGATGACAGGGGCATGTTGCATTGGTTTGACAAGTTTCAGGGATTATTGTGATGACAGTGGGCATGGCGCATTGTGATGACAAGGGCATGGAGCATTGTGATGAGAAGGTCATGGAGTATTGTGAAGAAGGGTGTCAGGGAGCATTGTGATGACATATGTTTTGGTCCATTGCGATGACAATGGAATGGAGCATTGTGATGCCAAGTGTCATGGAGGATTGTGATGACAAAGGTAATGGAGCATTTTGATGACAAGTGCTTGGTGCATTGTGATGACAAGTGTCATGGAGCATTGTGATAACAAGGGCCATTGAGAATTTTGATGACATGTTCATGAAGCATTGTGATGACAATCACATGGAGCTTGCTGTGACAGGGATCATGGAGCATTGCGATGACAAGTGCATAGAGAATTGTGATGACAAAGCATGTAACACTGTGATGAAAAGCATCATGGAGCACAGTGATGCCAAGAACGTGGAGAATTGTGATGACAGGGGACATGGAGCATTGTGATGACCAGGGCATGGAGTATTGTGATGGCAAGACCGTGGAGCATTGTGATGAGAAGACCATGGATAATTGTGATGATGAGCGTCATGGAGCACTGTAATGACAAGGGGTATGGAGCATTGTGATGACAAGGGTCATGGAGCATTGTGATGACAAGGTTCATGGAGCATTCTGATGACAAGCTTGTGGAGTATTTTGATGACAATGACATGGAGCATTTTGATGAAAATAGCATGGGGCATTGTGATGAAAAAGACATGGAGCCTTTTCATGACAGTTTTCAGGGAGCATTATGACGACAAGTGTCAGGGAGCATTGTGATGACAAAGGTCATGGAGAATTGTGACATGGAGTATTGTGATGACAAGCACATGGAGTTTGCTATGACGGAGTCATGGAGCATTGCAATGACAAGTGCATAGAGAATTGTGATGACAAAGCATGTAACACTGTGATGAGAAGTGCATGGAGCATAGTGATGCCAAGATCGTGGAGCATTGTGATGACCGGGGACATGGAGCATTGTGATGCCCAAGGCATGGAGCACTGTGATGGCAAGACCGTGGAGCATTGTGATGAGAAGACCATGGATAATTGTGATGAGGAGCGTCATGGAGCACTGTAATGACAAGTGGTATGGAGCCTTGTGATGACAGGGGTCATGGAGCATTGTTATGACAGTGGTCATGGAGCATTGTGATGACAAGGGTCATGGAGCATTTTGATGACAAGGTCGTGGAGCATTGTGATGAGAAGACCATGGACAATTGTGATTACGAATGTCATGGAGCACTGTAATGACAAGCAGTATGGAGCATTGTGATGACAGGGGTCATGGAGCATTGTGATGACAGGGGACATGGAGCATTGTGATGACCAGGGCATAGAGCATTGTGATGGCAAGACCGTGGAGCACTGTGATGAGAAGACCATGGATAATTGTGATGACGAGCGTCATGGAGCACTGTAATGACAAGGGGTATGGAGCATTGTGATGACAGGGGTCATGGAGCATTGTTATGACAGGGGACATGGAGCATTGTGATGACCAGGGCATGGAGCCTTGTGATGGCAAGATCATGGAGCACTGTGATGAGAAGATCATGGATAATTATGATGACGAGTGTCATGAAGTACTGTAATGACAAGGGGTATAGAGCATTGTGATGACAGTGATCATGGAGCATTGTGATGACCGGGGACATGGAGCATTGTGATGCCCAAGGCATGGAGCACTGTGATGGCAAGACCGTGGAGCATTGTGATGAGAAGACCATGGATAATTGTGATGAGGAGCGTCATGGAGCACTGTAATGACAAGTGGTATGGAGCCTTGTGATGACAGGGGTCATGGAGCATTGTTATGACAGTGGTCATGGAGCATTGTGATGACCAGGGCATGGAGCATTGTGATGGCAAGACCGTGGAGCACTGTGATGAGAAGACCATGGATAATTGTGATGACGAACATCATGGAGCACTGTAATGACAAGGGGCATGGAGCATTGTGATGACAGGTGTCATGGAGCATTGTGATGACAGGGGTCATGGATCATTGAGATGAAAAGTGTCACGGAGCATTCTGATGACAAGCTTGTGGAGTATTGTGATGACAATGGCATGGAGCATTGTGATGAAAGGGGCATGGATCATTGTGATGATAAAGGCATGGAGACTTGTCATGACACGTTTCAATGAGCAAACTGATGACAAGTATCAGGGAGCATTTTGATGACAAGTGTATTGAGAATTGTGATGACAAAGGTCATGGAGCATTGTGATGAGAAGTCCATGGATAATTGTGATGACCAGTGTCATGGGGCGTTGTGATGACAAGTGTTATGGAACATTGTGATCACAAGGGTTTGGAGCATTGTGATGAGAGAGGTCATGGAGAATTTTGATTTCATTGTGATGACAATAGCATGAAGCATTATGATGATGGGCATGGTGCATTGTGATGACAGGGTTCATGGAGCATTGAGATGAAAAGAGGCATGGATCATTGTAATAACAAGGGTCTTGGAGCATTGTGATGACAAGGGCATGGAGCATTGTGATGAGAAGGCCATGGAGCATTCTGATGACATGCGTCAGGGAGCTTTGTGATGACATGGGCATGGAGCATTGCGATTACAGGGGTCTTGGAGCATTGTGATGACAAGGGTCATGGAGTCTTGTGATGACAAGGCCGTAGAACATTGTGATGGCAGGGGTCATGGAGGATTGTTATGATAGGTGTAATGGAGCATTGTGATGACAAGGGCATGGAGCATTGGTCTGAAAAGTTTCATGGATTATTGTGATGAGAGTGAGCATGGAGCATTGTGATGACAAGGGCACGGAACACAGTGATACGTGTGTCATGGAGGATTGCAATGACAAGGGCATGGAGCATTGTGATGACAAGCGTCATGGAGCTTTGTGATGACAACGGCATGGAGCAATGTGATGAGAGGTTTCATGGAGCTTTGTGATGACAATGGCATGGAGCATTGTGATTCCATGGGTCATGGAGCTTTGTGATGACATAGGCCATGGAGCATTTTGATGACAAGGGCGTGGTGCATTGTGATGAGAAGGGCAGGGAGAATTGTGATGACAGGGTCATGGAGCAATTGGATGAAAAGGGTCATGGAACATTTTGATGACAGTGTTTATGGAGCATTGTGATGTTAGGGGTCATGGAGCATTGTGATGAAAAGGGTCATGGAGCATTGTGATGACAGGGGTTATGGAACATTGTGATGTCAGGGGTCATGGAGCATTGTGATGATAAGAGCATGTAGCATTGTTGTGACAAGGGTCATGGAACATTGGGATGACAGGGTGGAGGGAGTATTGTGTTGACTAGTGATGGAACATTGTGATATCAGTGGTGGGAGAGCATTTTGATGAGAGGTGCATGGAGCATTGTGATGACAAGGCTGTGGAGCATTGTGATGAGAAACGCAGGGCACATTGTGATGACATGGGTCATGGAACATTGTGCTGACAAACGCATGGAGCATTGTGATGACAAGGTTTATGGAGCATTGTGATGACAACGATGTGGAGCATTGTGATGACAAGTGCATGGCACATTTGATGCCATGTGTCATGGAGTAATGTGCTGACAAAGGCATGGAGCATTCTGATGACAAGGGTCACTGAGCATTGTGATGAAATGTTCATGGAGTGTTGTGGTCACAAAAGTTACAGAGCCTTGTGATGACGAGGGCATGGACCATTGTGATGACAAAGGTCATGAAGCATTGTGATGACTGGAGTCACGGAGCATTGTGATGACAGGGGTCATAGAGCATTGTGATGAAAGGGCATGGAGCATTGTGATGACAGGGGCATGTTGCATTGGTTTGACAAGTTTCAGGGATTATTGTGATGACAGTGGGCATGGCGCATTGTGATGACAATGGCATGGAGCATTGTGATGATAAGGTCATGGAGTATTGTGAAGAAGGGTGTCAGGGAGCATTGTGATGACATATGTCATGGTCTATTGCAATGACAATGGAATGTAGCATTGTGATGCCAAGTGTCATGGAGGATTGTGATGACAAAGGTAATGGAGCATTTTGATGACAAGGGCTTGGAGCATTGTGATGACAAGGGTCATGGCTCATTGTGATAACAAGGGCCATTGAGAATTTTGATGACATGTTCATGAAGCATTGTGATGACAATCACATGAAGCTTGCTATGACAGGGGTCATGGAGCATTACAATGACAAGTGCATAGAGAATTGTGATGACAAAACATGTAACACTGTGATGAGAAGTATCATGGAGGATAGTGATGCCAAGAACGTGGAGAATTGTGATGACAGGGGAAATGAAGCATTGTGATGACCAGGGCATAGAGCATTGTGATGGCAAGACCGTGGAGCATTGTGATGAGAAGACCATGGATAATTGTGATGACGAGCGTCATGGAGCACTGTAATGACAAGGTGTACGGAGCATTGTGATGACAGGGGTCATGGAGCATTGTGATGACGGAGGACATGGAGCATCGTGATGACCAAGGCATGGAGCATTGTGATGGCAAGACCGTGGAGCATTGTGATGAGAAGACCATGGATAATTGTGATGACGAGCGTCATGGAACACTGTAATGACAAGGGGTATGGAGCATTTTGATGACAGGGGTCATGGAGCATTCTGAAGACAATGATCAGGGAGCATTCTGATGACAAGCTTGTGGAGTATTGTGATGACAATGACATGGAGCGTTGTGATGAAAAGGGCATGGAGCATTCTTATGAAAAAGGCATGGAGCATTTTCATGACAGTGTTCAAGGAGTATTCTGATGACAAGTGTCAGGGAGCATTGTGATGACAAGTGTATTGAGAATTGTGATGACAAAGGTCATGGAGCATTGTGACGACAAGTGCATGGAGTATTGTCATGACAGTCATCATGGAGTGTTGTGATGACAAGTGTTATGGAACATTGTGATCACAAGGGGTTGGAGCATTGTGATGACAGAGGTCATGGACCATTTTGATTTCAAGGAGCATGGAGCATTGTGATGACAAGGGCATGGAGCAATGTGATCCCAAGGTTCATGGAGGATTGTGATGAAAATGGTAATGGAGTATTGTGATGACAAGCTCATGGAGCATTGTGATGACAAGGTCATGTAGGATTTTGATGACACAGGCATGGAGAATTGTGATGATAAGGGTCATGGAGCACTGTGATGATAAGCGTCATGGAGCATTGTGATTACAGGGGTCATGGAGCATTGGGATGACAAGGGCATGGATCATTGTGATGACAAGTGTCATGGAGCATTGGGCTGAAAATGTTCTTGGAGCATTGTGATGACAAGGGAATGGAGCATTGTGATGACAAGAGTCCCGGATCATTGTGTTGTCAGGGGTCATGGAGTGTTGTGATGACAGTGGTCATGGAGGATTGTGATGATATGGGTCATGGAGCATTGTGATGAGAATTTCATGAAGCATTGGGCTGAAAATGTTCATGGAGTATTGTGATGACAGGGGTCATGGAGCATTGTAATGAGAAGGGAATTGAGCACTGTGATGACAAGGTCCTGGAGCATTGTGATGGGAAGTCCATGGAGCCTTGTGATGACAATTCTCATGGAACATTCTGATGAAAAGGGGCATGGAGCATTGTGATTACAGGGGTCTTGGAGCATTGTGATGACAAGGGCATGGAGTATTGTGATGAAAATGGCATGGATCATTGTTATGAAAAAGGCATGGAGCCTTGTCATGACAGGGTTCTAGGAGCATACTGACGACAAGGTTCATGGAGCATTGTGATGAGAAGACCATGGATAATTTTGATGATGAGCGTCATGGGGTGTTGTGATGATAAGTTTTATGGAACATTGTGATCACAAGGGTTTGGAGCATTGTGATGACAGAGGTCATGGAGCATTGTGATTTCATTGTGATTACAATAGCCTGAAGCATTATGGTGATGGGCATGGTACATTGTGATGACAGCGTTCATGGAGCATTGAGATGAAAAGGGGCATGGAGCATTGTGATTACAGGCATCTTGGAGCATTGTGATGACAAGGGCAAGGAGCATAGTGATGAGAAGGCCATGGAGCATTCTGATGACATGCGTCATTGAGCTTTGTGATGACAAGGGCATGGAGCATTGTGATTACAGGGGTCTTGGAGCATTGTGATGACAAGGGTCATGGAGCCTTGTGATGACAATGGTGTGGAACATTGTGATGGCAGGGGTCATGGAGCATTGTTATGACAGGGGTAATGGAGCTTTGTGCTGACAAGGGCATGGAGTATTGTGATGAAAATGGCATGGATCTTTGTTATGAAAAAGGCATGGAGCCTTGTCATGACAGGGTTCAAGGAGCATACTGACGACAAGTGTCATGGAGCATTGTGATGACAAGTGTATTGAGCATTGTGATGACAAAGTTCATGGAGCATTGTGATGAGAAGACCATGGATAATTGTGATGATGAGCGTCATGGGGTGTTGTGATGATAAGTTTTATGGAACACTGTGATCACAAGGTTTTGGAGCATTGTGATGACAGAGGTCATGGAGCATATTGATTTCATTGTGATGACAATAGACTGAAGCATTATGGTGATGGGCATGGTGCATTGTGATGACAGGGTTCATGGAGCATTGAGATGAAAAGGGGCATGGAGCATTGTGATTACAGGGGTCTTGGAGCATTGTGATGACAAGGGCAAGGAGCATTGTGATGAGAAGGCCATGGAGCATTCTGATGACATGCGTCATTGAGCTTTGTGATGACAAGGGCATGGAGCATTGTGATGACAAGGGTCATGGAGCCTTGTGATGACAATGGTGTGGAACATTGTGATGGCAGTGGTCATGGAGCATTGTAATGACAGGGGTAATGGAGCATTGTGATGAGAAGGGCAAGGAGCATTGGTCTGAAAAGTTTCATGGATTATTGTGATGAGAGTGGGCATGGAGCATTGTGATGACAAGGTCACGGAACACTGTGATCCATGGGTCATGGAGGATTGTAATGACAAGGGCATGGAGCATTGTGATGAGAAGGGCATCGAACATTGTTTTGACAAGCGTCATGGAGCTTTGTGATGACAAGGGCATGGAACAATGTGATGAGAGGGTTCATGGAACATTGTGATTCCAAGGGTTATGGAGCTTTGTGATGACAAAAGTCATGGAGCATTTTGATGTCAAGGGCGTGGTGCATTGTGATGAGAAGGGCAGGGAGCATTTTGATGACAGGGTCATGCAGCAATTTGATGAAAAATGTAATGGAACATTTTGATGACAGGGGTTATAGAACATTGTGATGTCAGGGGTCATGGAGCTTTGGGATGAAAAGGGTCATGGAGCATTTTGATGACAGGGTTATGGAACATTGTGATGTCAGGGGTCATGGAACATTGTGATGATAAGGGGATGTAGCATTGTGATGACAGGGGTCATGGAACATTGTGATTACAGGGGTGAGGGAGTATTGTGATGACTAGTGATGGAACATTGTGATATCTCTGTTGAGAGAGCATTTTGATGAGAAGTGCATGGAGCATTGTGATTACAAGGTTTATGGAGCATTACGATGACAAGGTTGTGGACCGTTGTGATGAAAATCACGTTGCACATTGTGATGACAAGGGTCATGGAGCATTGTTCTGACAAAGGCATGGAGCATTGTGATGACAAGGGTCACGTAGCATTGTGATGAAAAGTTCATGGAGTATTGTGGTTACAAAGGTCACAGAGCCTTGTGATGATGTGGGCATGGACCACTGTGATGACAAATGTTATGAAGCATTGTGATGACTGGAGTCACAGAGCAGTGTGATGACAAGGGTCATGGAGCATTGTGATGACAAGGGCATGGAGCATTGTGATGACAGGGGCATGGAGCATTGGTCTGACAAGTTTATTAGATTATTGTGATGACAGTGGGCATGGGGCATTGTGATGACAAGGGCATGGAGTATTGTGAAGACAGGTGTCAGGGAGCATTGTGATGACATATGTCATGGTCCATTGCGATGACAATGGCATGGAGCATTGTGATGCCAAATGTAATGGAGGACTGTGATGACAAATATAATGGAGCATTGTGATGACTAGGGCTTGGAGCATTATGATGACAAGGGCCATTGAAAATTTTCATGACAAGGTCGTGAAGCATTGTGATGACAAGGTGCTGAATCATTATGATGAGAAAACCATGGAGCCTTGTGAGACAAGTCTCATGGAGCATACTGATGAAAAGGGGCATTGAGCATTGTGATTAGAGTGTCTTGGAAAATTGTGATGACAAGCGCATGGAGCATTGTGATGAGAAGGCCAAGGAGCAGTCTGATGACATGCGTCATTGAGCTTTGTGATGACAAGGGCATGGAGCATTGTAATTACAGGCGTCTTGGAGCATTGTGATGAAAAAGGCATGGATCATTGTGATGAAAAAGGCATGGAGCCTTGTCATGACAGGGTTCAAGGAGCATACAGAGAACAAGTGTCAGGGAGCATTTTGATGACAAGTGTATTGAGCATTGTGATGACAAAGGTCATGGAGCATTGTGAAGAGAAGACCATAGATAATTGTGATGACGAGCGTCATGGGGCATTGTGATGACGAGCGTCATGGGGCATTGTGATGACAAGTGTTATGGAATATTGTGATCACAAGGGTTTGGAGCAGTGTTATGACAGAGGTCATGGAGCATTTTGATTTCATTGTGATGACAATAGCCTGAAGCATTATGATGATGGGCATGGTGCATTGTGATGACAGGGTTCATGGATCATTGAGATAAAAAGGGACATGGAGCATTGTGATTACAGGTGTCTTGGAGCATTGTGATGAGAAGGGTCATGGAGCCTTGTGATGACAAGGCCATGGAACATCATGATGGCAGGGGTCATGGAGCATTGTTATCACAGGGGTAATGGAGCATTGTGATGGCAAGTGCATGGAGCATTCTGATGACATGCATCATGGAGCTTTGTGATGACAAGGGCATGTAGCACTGTGATTACAGGGGTCTTGGAGCATTGTGATGACAAGGGTCATGGAGCCTTGTGATGACAAGGCCGTGGAACGTTGTGATGGCAGGGGTCATGGAGCATTGTTATGACAGGGGTAATGGAGCATTGTGATGACAAGGGCATGGAACATTGGTCTGAAAAGTTTCATGGATTATTGTGATGAGAGTGGGCATGGAGCATTGTGATGACAAGGGCACGGAACACAGTGATACATGGGTCATGGAGGATTGTAATGACAAGGGCATGGAGCATTGTGATGAGAAGGGCATCGAGCAGTGTGATGACAAGCACCATGGAGCTTTTTGATGACAACTGCATGGAACAATGTGATGAGAGGTTTCATGGAGTATTGTGATGACAATGGCATGGAGCATTGTGATGCCAAGGGTCATGGAGCTTTGTGATGACAAAGGTCATGGAGCATTTTGATGACAAGGGCGTGGTGCATTGTGATGAGAAGGATAGGGAGCATTGTGATGACATTGTCATGGACCAATTTGATGAAAAGGGTCATGGAACATTTTGATGAGAGGCGTTATGTAACATTGTGATGTTAGGGGTCATGGAGCATTTTGATGAAAAGGGTCATGGATCATTTTGATGACAGGGGTTATGGAACATTGTGATGTCAGGGATCATCAAACATTGTGATGATAAGTGCATGTAGCATTGTGATGACAGGAGTCATGGAACATTGTGATGACAGGGTTGAGGGAGTATTGTGATGAATAGTGATGTACCATTGTGATATCAGTGGTGAGAGAGCATTTTGATTTGAAGTGCATGGAGCATTGTGATGACAAGGTTTATGGAGCATTGTGATGACAAGATTGTGGAGCACTGTGACGACAAGCGCATGGTGCATTGTGATGACATGGGTCATGGAGCATTGTGCTGACAAGCGCATGGAGCATTGTGATGACAAGGGTCATGGAGCATTGTGCTGAGAAAGGCATAGAGCATTGTGATGACAAGGGTCAAAGGGCATTGTGATGAAAAGTTCATGAAGCATTGTGGTTAAAAAGGTCACAGAGACTGTTGATGACAAGGGCATGGACCACTGTGATGACAAAGGTCATGAAGCCTTGTGATGACTGGAGTCACGGAGCATTGTGATGACAGGGGTCATGGAACATTGTGATAACAAGGGCATGGGGCATTGTGATGACAAGGGCATGGAGCATTGGTCTAATAAGTTTCATGGCTTATTGCGATGACAGTTGGAATGGCGCATTGTGATGACAAGGGCATGGAGCATTGTGATGACCAGGTCATTCATTATTGTGAAGACAGGTGTCAGGGAGCATTGTGATGACATATGTAATGGCCCATTGTGATGACAATGCCATGGAGCATTGTGATGCCAAGTGTCATGGAGGATTCTGATGACAAAGGTAATGGAGCATTGTGATGACAATGGCTTGGAGCATTGTGATGACAAGGGTCAGGGAGCATTGTGCTGACAAGTGCATGGAAAATTGTGATGACAAGGGACATGGAGCATTCTGATGACAAGCTTGTGGAGTATTTTGATGACAATGGCATGGAGCATTGTGTTGAAAATGGCATGGTGCATTTTGATGAAAAAGGCATGGAGCCTTTTTGTGACAGGGTTCAAGGAGCATTCTGACGACAAGTGTCAGGGAGCATTGTGATGACAAGTGTATCGAGAATTGTGATGACAAAGGTCATGGAGCATTGTGATGAAAAGGGCATGGAGTATTGTGATGACAGGCATCATGGAGCATTGTGATGACAAGTGTTATGGAACATTGTGATCACAAGGGTTTGGAGCATTGTGATGACAGAGGTCATGGATCATTTTGATTTCAAGGAGCATGGAGCATTGTGATGACAAGGGCATGGAGCAATGTGATCCCAAGGTTCATGGAGGATTGTGATGGCAATGGTAATGGAGTATTGTGATGACAAGTGCATAGAACATTGTAATGACAAGGTCATGTAGCATTTTGCTGACAAAGGTATGGAGCATTGTGATGACAGGTGTCATGGAGCACTGTGATGACAAGCGTCACGGAGCATTGTGATTACAGGGGTCATGGAGCATTGGGATGACAAGGGCATGCATCATTGTGATGACAAGTGTCATGGAGCATTGGTCTGAAAATGTTCATGGAGTATTGTGATGACAGGCGTCATGGAGCATTGTGATGACTAGGGAATGGAGCATTGTGATGACAAGAGTCCCGGATCATTGTGTTGTCAGGTGATATTGAGCGTTGTGATGACTGTGGTCATGGAGAATTGTGATGATATTGGTCATGGAGCATTGTGATGAGAAGGTCATGGAGCATTGGGCTGAAAATGTTCATGGAGTATTGTGATGACAGGGGTCATGGAGCATTGTGATGATAAGGGAATGGGGCATTTTGATGACGATGTCCTGGAGCATTGTGATGAGAAGACCATGGAGCCTTGTGATGACAAGTCTCATGGAGCATTCTGATGAAAAGGGGCATGGACCATTGTGATTACAGGGGTCTTGGAGCATTGTGATGACAAGGGCATGGAGCATTGTGATGAGAAGGCCATGGAGCATTCTGATGACATGCATCATGGAGCTTTGTGATGACAAGGGCATGGAGCATTGTGATGACAAGGGTCACGTAGCATTGTGATGAAAAGTTCATGGAGTATTGTGGTTACAAAGGTCACAGAGCCTTGTGATGATGTGGGCATGGACCACTGTGATGACAAATGTTATGAAGCATTGTGATGACTGGAGTCACAGAGCATTGTGATGACAAGGGTCATGGAGCATTGTGATGACAAGGGCATGGAGCATTGTGATGACAGGGGCATGGAGCATTGGTCTGACAAGTTTAATAGATTATTGTGATGACAGTGGGCATGGGGCATTGTGATGACAAGGGCATGGGGCATTGTGATGAGAAGGTCATGGAGTATTGTGAAGACAGGTGTCAGGGAGCATTGTGATGACATATGTCATGGTCCATTGCGATGACAATGGCATGGAGCATTGTGATGCCAAATGTAATGGAGGATTGTGATGACAAATATAATGGAGCATTGTGATGACTAGGGCTTGGAGCATTATGATGACAAGGGCCATTGAAAATTTTCATGACAAGGTCGTGAAGCATTGTGATGACAAGGTGCTGGAGCATTATGATGAGAAAACCATGGAGCCTTGTGAGACAAGTCTCATGGAGCATACTGATGAAAAGGGGCATGGAGCATTGTGATTAGACTGTCTTGGAAAATTGTGATGACAAGGGCATGGAGCATTGTGATGAGAAGGCCAAGGAGCAGTCTGATGACATGCGTCATTGAGCTTTGTGATGACAAGGGCATGGAGCATTGTAATTACAGGCGTCTTGGAGCATTGTGATGAAAAAGGCATGGATCATTGTGATGAAAAAGGCATGGAGCCTTGTCATGACAGGGTTCAAGGAGCATACAGAGAACAAGTGTCAGGGAGCATTTTGATGACAAGTGTATTGAGCATTGTGATGACAAAGGTCATGGAGCATTGTGAAGAGAAGACCATAGATAATTGTGATGACGAGCGTCATGGGGCATTGTGATGACGAGCGTCATGGGGCATTGTGATGACAAGTGTTATGGAATATTGTGATCACAAGGGTTTGGAGCAGTGTTATGACAGAGGTCATGGAGCATTTTGATTTCATTGTGATGACAATAGCCTGAAGCATTATGATGATGGGCATGGTGCATTGTGATGACAGGGTTCATGGATCATTGAGATAAAAAGGGACATGGAGCATTGTGATTACAGGTGTCTTGGAGCATTGTGATGAGAAGGGTCATGGAGCCTTGTGATGACAAGGCCATGGAACATCGTGATGGCAGGGGTCATGGAGCATTGTTATCACAGGGGTAATGGAGCATTGTGATGGCAAGGGCATGGAGCATTCTGATGACATGCATCATGGAGCTTTGTGATGACAAGGGCATGTAGCACTGTGATTACAGGGGTCTTGGAGCATTGTGATGACAAGGGTCATGGAGCCTTGTGATGACAAGGCCGTGGAACGTTGTGATGGCAGGGGTCATGGAGCATTGTTATGACAGGGGTAAAGGAGCATTGTGATGACAAGGGCATGGAACATTGGTCTGAAAAGTTTCATGGATTATTGTGATGAGAGTGGGCATGGAGCATTGTGATGACAAGGGCACGGAACACAGTGATACATGGGTCATGGAGGATTGTAATGACAAGGGCATGGAGCATTGTGATGAGAAGGGCATCGAGCAGTGTGATGACAAGCACCATGGAGCTTTTTGATGACAATTGCATGGAACAATGTGATGAGAGGTTTCATGGAGTATTGTGATGACAATGGCATGGAGCATTGTGATGCCAAGGGTCATGGAGCTTTGTGATGACAAAGGTCATGGAGCATTTTGATGACAAGGGCGTGGTGCATTGTGATGAGAAGGATAGGGAGCATTGTGATGACACTGTCAAGGACCAATTTGATGAAAAGGGTCATGGAACATTTTGATGAGAGGCGTTATGTAACATTGTGATGTTAGGGGTCATGGAGCATTTTGATGAAAAGGGTCATGGAGCATTTTGATGACAGGGGTTATGGAACATTGTGATGTCAGGGATCATCAAACATTGTGATGATAAGTGCATGTAGCATTGTGATGACAGGAGTCATGGAACATTGTGATGACAGGGTTGAGGGAGTATTGTGATGAATAGTGTTGTAACATTGTGATATCAGTGGTGAGAGAGCATTTTGATTTGAAGTGCATGGAGCATTGTGATGACAAGGTTTATGGAGCATTGTGATGACAAGATTGTGGAGCACTGTGACGACAAGCGCATGGTGCATTGTGATGACATGGGTCATGGAGCATTGTGCTGACAAGCGCATGGAGCATTGTGATGACAAGGGTCATGGAGCATTGTGCTGAGAAAGGCATAGAGCATTGTGATGACAAGGGTCAAAGGGCATTGTGATGAAAAGTTCATGAAGCATTGTGGTTAAAAAGGTCACAGAGACTGTTGATGACAAGGGCATGGACCACTGTGATGACAAAGGTCATGAAGCCTTGTGATGACTGGAGTCACGGAGCACTGTGATGACAGGGGTCATGGAACATTGTGATGACAAGGGCATGGAGCATTGGTCTAATAAGTTTCATGGCTTATTGCGATGACAGTTGGAATGGCGCATTGTGATGACAAGGGCATGGAGCATTGTGATGACCAGGTCATTCATTATTGTGAAGACAGGTGTCAGGGAGCATTGTGATGACATATGTAATGGCCCATTGTGATGACAATGCCATGGAGCATTGTGATGCCAAGTGTCATGGAGGATTCTGATGACAAAGGTAATGGAGCATTGTGATGACAATGGCTTGGAGCATTGTGATGACAAGGGTCAGGGAGCCTTGTGCTGACAAGTGCATGGAAAATTCTGATGACAAGGGACATGGAGCATTCTGATGACAAGCTTGTGGAGTATTTTGATGACAATGGCATGGAGCATTGTGTTGAAAATGGCATGGTGCATTTTGATGAAAAAGGCATGGAGCCTTTTTGTGACAGGGTTCAAGGAGCATTCTGACGACAAGTGTCAGGGAGCATTGTGATGACAAGTGTATCGAGAATTGTGATGACAAAGGTCATGGAGCATTGTGATGAAAAGGGCATGGAGTATTGTGATGACAGGCATCATGGAGCATTGTGATGACAAGTGTTATGGAACATTGTGATCGCAAGGGTTTGGAGCATTGTGATGACAGAGGTCATGGATCATTTTGATTTCAAGGAGCATGGAGCATTGTGATGACAAGGGCATGGAGCAATGTGATCCCAAGGTTCATGGAGGATTGTGATGGCAATGGTAATGGAGTATTGTGATGACAAGTGCATAGAACATTGTAATGACAAGGTCATGTAGCATTTTGCTGACAAAGGCATGGAGCATTGTGATGACAGGTGTCATGGAGCACTGTGATGACAAGCGTCACGGAGCATTGTGATTAGAGGGGTCATGGAGCATTGGGATGACAAGGGCATGCATCATTGTGATAACAAGTGTCATGGAGCATTGGGCTGAAAATGTTCATGGAGTATTGTGATGACAGGCGTCATGGAGCATTGTGATGACTAGGGAATGGAGCATTGTGATGACAAGAGTCCCGGATCATTGTGTTGTCAGGTGATATTGATCGTTGTGATGACTGTGGTCATGGAGAATTGTGATGATATTGGTCATGGAGCATTGTGATGAGAAGGTCATGGAGCATTGGGCTGAAAATGTTCATGGAGTATTGTGATGACAGGGGTCATGGAGCATTGTGATGATAAGGGAATGGGGCATTTTGATGACAATGTCCTGGAGCATTGTGATGAGAAGACCATGGAGCCTTGTGATGACAAGTCTCATGGAGCATTCTGATGAAAAGGGGCATGGACCATTGTGATTACAGGGGTCTTGGAGCATTGTGATGACAAGGGCATGGAGCATTGTGATGAGAAGGCCATGGAGCATTCTGATGACATGCATCATGGAGCTTTGTGATGACAAGGGCATGGAGCATTGTGATGACAAGGGTCACGTAGCATTGTGATGAAAAGTTCATGGAGTATTGTGGTTACAAATGTCACAGAGCCTTGTGATGATGTGGGCATGGACCACTGTGATGACAAATGTTATGAAGCATTGTGATGACTGGAGTCACAGAGCATTGTGATGACAAGGGTCATGGAGCATTGTGATGACAAGGGCATGGAGCATTGTGATGACAGGGGCATGGAGCATTGGTCTGACAAGTTTAATAGATTATTGTGATGACAGTGGGCATGGGGCATTGTGATGACAAGGGCATGGGGCATTGTGATGAGAAGGTCATGGAGTATTGTGAAGACAGGTGTCAGGGAGCATTGTGATGACATATGTCATGGTCCATTGCGATGACAATGGCATGGAGCATTGTGATGCCAAATGTAATGGAGGACTGTGATGACAAATATAATGGAGCATTGTGATGACTAGGGCTTGGAGCATTATGATGACAAGGGCCATTGAAAATTTTCATGACAAGGTCGTGAAGCATTGTGATGACAAGGTGCTGGAGCATTATGATGAGAAAACCATGGAGCCTTGTGAGACAAGTCTCATGGAGCATACTGATGAAAAGGGGCATGGAGCATTGTGATTAGAGTGTCTTGGAAAATTGTGATGACAAGAGCATGGAGCATTGTGATGAGAAGGCCAAGGAGCAGTCTGATGACATGCGTCATTGAGCTTTGTGATGACAAGGGCATGGAGCATTGTAATTACAGGCGTCTTGGAGCATTGTGATGAAAAAGGCATGGATCATTGTGATGAAAAAGGCATGGAGCCTTGTCATGACAGGGTTCAAGGAGCATACAGAGAACAAGTGTCAGGGAGCATTTTGATGACAAGTGTATTGAGCATTGTGATGACAAAGGTCATGGAGCATTGTGAAGAGAAGACCATAGATAATTGTGATGACGAGCGTCATGGGGCATTGTGATGACGAGCGTCATGGGGCATTGTGATGACAAGTGTTATGGAATATTGTGATCACAAGGGTTTGGAGCAGTGTTATGACAGAGGTCATGGAGCATTTTGATTTCATTGTGATGACAATAGCCTGAAGCATTATGATGATGGGCATGGTGCATTGTGATGACAGGGTTCATGGATCATTGAGATAAAAAGGGACATGGAGCATTGTGATTACAGGTGTCTTGGAGCATTGTGATGAGAAGGGTCATGGAGCCTTGTGATGACAAGGCCATGGAACATCGTGATGGCAGGGGTCATGGAGCATTGTTATCACAGGGGTAATGGAGCATTGTGATGGCAAGGGCATGGAGCATTCTGATGACATGCATCATGGAGCTTTGTGATGACAAGGGCATGTAGCACTGTGATTACAGTGGTCTTGGAGCATTGTGATGTCAAGGGTCATGGAGCCTTGTGATGACAAGGCCGTGGAACGTTGTGATGGCAGGGGTCATGGAGCATTGTTATGACAGGGGTAATGGAGCATTGTGATGACAAGGGCATGGAACATTTGTCTGAAAAGTTTCATGGATTATTGTGATGAGAGTGGGCATGGAGCATTGTGATGACAAGTGCACGGAACACAGTGATACATGGGTCATGGAGGATTGTAATGACAAGGGCATGGAGCATTGTGATGAGAAGGGCATCGAGCAGTGTGATGACAAGCACCATGGAGCTTTTTGATGACAATTGCATGGAACAATGTGATGAGAGGTTTCATGGAGTATTGTGATGACAATGGCATGGAGCTTTGTGATGACAAAGGTCATGGAGCATTTTGATGACAAGGGCGTGGTGCATTGTGATGAGAAGGGTAGGGAGCATTGTGATGACATTGTCATGGACCAATTTGATGAAAAGGGTCATGGAACATTTTGATGAGAGGCGTTATGTAACATTGTGATGTTAGGGGTCATGGAGCATTTTGATGAAAAGGGTCATGGAGCATTTTGATGACAGGGGTTATGGAACATTGTGATGTCAGGGATCATCAAACATTGTGATGATAAGTGCATGTAGCATTGTGATGACAGGAGTCATGGAACATTGTGATGACAGGGTTGAGGGAGTATTGTGATGAATAGTGATGTACCATTGTGATATCAGTGGTGAGAGAGCATTTTGATTTGAAGTGCATGGAGCATTGTGATGACAAGGTTTATGGAGCATTGTGATGACAAGATTGTGGAGCACTGTGACGACAAGCGCATGGTGCATTGTGATGACATGGGTCATGGAGCATTGTGCTGAGAAAGGCATAGAGCATTGTGATGACAAGGGTCCAAGGGCATTGTGATGAAAAGTTAATGAAGCATTGTGGTTAAAAAGGTCACAGAGACTGTTGATGACAAGGGCATGGACCACTGTGATGACAAAGGTCATGAAGCCTTGTGATGACTGGAGTCACGGAGCATTGTGATGACAGGGGTCATGGAACATTGTGATAACAAGGGCATGGGGCATTGTGATGACAAGGCCATGGAGCATTGGTCTAATAAGTTTCATGGCTTATTGCGATGACAGTTGGAATGGCGCATTGTGATGACAAGGGCATGGAGCATTGTGATGACCAGGTCATTCATTATTGTGAAGACAGGTGTCAGGGAGCATTGTGATGACATATGTAATGGCCCATTGTGATGACAATGCCATGGAGCATTGTGATGCCAAGTGTCATGGAGGATTCTGATGACAAAGGTAATGGAGCATTGTGATGACAATGGCTTGGAGCATTGTGATGACAAGGGTCAGGGAGCATTGTGCTGACAAGTGCATGGAAAATTGTGATGACAAGGGACATGGAGCATTCTGATGACAAGCTTGTGGAGTATTTTGATGACAATGGCATGG
Source organism: Hyperoodon ampullatus (assembly GCF_949752795.1). NCBI lineage: Eukaryota > Metazoa > Chordata > Mammalia > Artiodactyla > Ziphiidae > Hyperoodon > Hyperoodon ampullatus. The sequence continues at coordinate 229 of NW_027640661.1, read as the reverse complement.
AGCATTGTGTTGAAAATGGCATGGTGCATTTTGATGAAAAAGGCATGGAGCCTTTTTGTGACAGGGTTCAAGGAGCATTCTGACGACAAGTGTCAGGGAGCATTGTGATGACAAGTGTATCGAGAATTGTGATGACAAAGGTCATGGAGCATTGTGATGAAAAGGGCATGGAGTATTGTGATGACAGGCATCATGGAGCATTGTGATGACAAGTGTTATGGAACATTGT